>NW_027366431.1:0-72822 GCF_046119375.1 Phyllobates terribilis
ATGCCAGCTCCTTTCATTCAGTCAGTAGCTTCAAACATTTCTGGTATATGAAAAACATGTTTTTCAATGGCAAAAATCAATGAATATTGTAAATGCACAAACAGTAATATCTCCACATTGCACGGTGCAATTCTGAAATTTTTAGCTTTTTCCTGCTAATCCTAGCATGATAAAGAAGGTTCAAAGAGAGTGAGATGCCAGCTCCTTTCATTCAGTCAGTAGCTTCAAACATTTCTGGACGTTTTTCAATGGCAAAAATCAATGAATATTGTAAATGCACAAACAGTAATATCTCCACATTGCACGGTGCAATTCTGAAATTTTTTGCTTTTTCCTGCTAATCCTAGCATGATAAAGAAGATTCAAAGAGAGTGAGATGCCAGCTCCTTTCATTCAGTCAGTAGCTTCAAACATTTCTGGTATATGAAAAACATGTTTTTCAATGGCAAAAATCAATGAATATTGTAAATGCACAAACAGTAATATCTCCACATTGCAAGGTGCAATTCTGAAATTTTTTGCTTTTTCCTGCTAATCCTAGCATGATAAAGAAGATTCAAAGAGAGTGAGATGCCAGCTCCTTTCATTCAGTCAGTAGCTTCAAACATTTCTGGTATATGAAAAACACGTTTTTCAATGGCAAAAATCAATGAATATTGTAAATGCACAAACAGTAATATCTCCACATTGCACGGTGCAATTCTGAAATTTTTAGCTTTTTCCTGTTAATCCTAGCATGATAAAGAAGATTCAAAGAGAGTGAGATGCCAGCTCCTTTCATTCAGTCAGTAGCTTCAAACATTTCTGGTATATGAAAAACATGTTTTTCAATGGCAAAAATCAATGAATATTGTAAATGCACAAACAGTAATATCTCCACATTGCACGGTGCAATTCTGAAATTTTTAGCTTTTTCCTTCTAATCCTAGCATGATAAAGAAGATTCAAAGAGAGTGAGATGCCAGCTCCTTTCATTCAGTCAGTAGCTTCAAACATTTCTGGTATATGAAAAACATGTTTTTCAATGGCAAAAATCAATGAATATTGTAAATGCACAAACAGTAATATCTCCACATTGCACGGTGCAATTCTGAAATTTTTAGCTTTTTCCTGCTAATCCTAGCATGATAAAGAAGATTCAAAGAGAGTGAGATGCCAGCTCCTTTCATTCAGTCAGTAGCTTCAAACATTTCTGGACGTTTTTCAATGGCAAAAATCAATGAATATTGTAAATGCACAAACAGTAATATCTCCACATTGCAAGGTGCAATTCTGAAATTTTTTGCTTTTTCCTGTTAATCCTAGCATGATAAAGAAGATTCAAAGAGAGTGAGATGCCAGCTCCTTTCATTCAGTCAGTAGCTTCAAACATTTCTGGACGTTTTTCAATGGCAAAAATCAATGAATATTGTAAATGCACAAACAGTAATATCTCCACATTGCACGGTGCAATTCTGAAATTTTTTGCTTTTTCCTGCTAATCCTAGCATGATAAAGAAGATTCAAAGAGAGTGAGATGCCAGCTCCTTTCATTCAGTCAGTAGCTTCAAACATTTCTGGTATATGAAAAACATGTTTTTCAATGGCAAAAATCAATGAATATTGTAAATGCACAAACAGTAATATCTCCACATTGCACGGTGCAATTCTGACATTTTTAGCTTTTTCCTGCTAATCCTAGCATGATAAAGAAGATTCAAAGAGAGTGAGATGCCAGCTCCTTTCATTCAGTCAGTAGCTTCAAACATTTCTGGTATATGAAAAACATGTTTTTCAATGGCAAAAATCAATGAATATTGTAAATGCACAAACAGTAATATCTCCACATTGCACGGTGCAATTCTGAAATTTTTTGCTTTTTCCTGCTAATCCTAGCATGATAAAGAAGATTCAAAGAGAGTGAGATGCCAGCTCCTTTCATTCAGTCAGTAGCTTCAAACATTTCTGGACGTTTTTCAATGGCAAAAATCAATGAATATTGTAAATGCACAAACAGTAATATCTCCACATTGCAAGGTGCAATTCTGAAATTTTTTGCTTTTTCCTGCTAATCCTAGCATGATAAAGAAGATTCAAAGAGAGTGAGATGCCAGCTCCTTTCATTCAGTCAGTAGCTTCAAACATTTCTGGTATATGAAAAACATGTTTTTCAATGGCAAAAATCAATGAATATTGTAAATGCACAAACAGTAATATCTCCACATTGCACGGTGCAATTCTGAAATTTTTAGCTTTTTCCTGTTAATCCTAGCATGATAAAGAAGATTCAAAGAGAGTGAGATGCCAGCTCCTTTCATTCAGTCAGTAGCTTCAAACATTTCTGGTATATGAAAAACATGTTTTTCAATGGCAAAAATCAATGAATATTGTAAATGCACAAACAGTAATATCTCCACATTGCAAGGTGCAATTCTGAAATTTTTTGCTTTTTCCTGTTAATCCTAGCATGATAAAGAAGATTCAAAGAGAGTGAGATGCCAGCTCCTTTCATTCAGTCAGTAGCTTCAAACATTTCTGGTATATGAAAAACATGTTTTTCAATGGCAAAAATCAATGAATATTGTAAATGCACAAACAGTAATATCTCCACATTGCACGGTGCAATTCTGAAATTTTTTGCTTTTTCCTGCTAATCCTAGCATGATAAAGAAGATTCAAAGAGAGTGAGATGCCAGCTCCTTTCATTCAGTCAGTAGCTTCAAACATTTCTGGACGTTTTTCAATGGCAAAAATCAATGAATATTGTAAATGCACAAACAGTAATATCTCCACATTGCAAAGTGCAATTCTGAAATTTTTTGCTTTTTCCTGCTAATCCTAGCATGATAAAGAAGATTCAAAGAGAGTGAGATGCCAGCTCCTTTAATTCAGTCAGTAGCTTCAAACATTTCTGGTATATGAAAAACATGTTTTTCAATGGCAAAAATCAATGAATATTGTAAATGCACAAACAGTAATATCTCCACATTGCACGGTGCAATTCTGAAATTTTTAGCTTTTTCCTGCTAATCCTAGCATGATAAAGAAGATTCAAAGAGAGTGAGATGCCAGCTCCTTTCATTCAGTCAGTAGCTTCAAACATTTCTGGTATATGAAAAACATGTTTTTCAATGGCAAAAATCAATGAATATTGTAAATGCACAAACAGTAATATCTCCACATTGCACGGTGCAATTCTGAAATTTTTTGCTTTTTCCTGCTAATCCTAGCATGATAAAGAAGATTCAAAGAGAGTGAGATGCCAGCTCCTTTCATTCAGTCAGTAGCTTCAAACATTTCTGGTATATGAAAAACATGTTTTTCAATGGCAAAAATCAATGAATATTGTAAATGCACAAACAGTAATATCTCCACATTGCACGGTGCAATTCTGAAATTTTTAGCTTTTTCCTGCTAATCCTAGCATGATAAAGAAGATTCAAAGAGAGTGAGATGCCAGCTCCTTTCATTCAGTCAGTAGCTTCAAACATTTCTGGTATATGAAAAACATGTTTTTCAATGGCAAAAATCAATGAATATTGTAAATGCACAAACAGTAATATCTCCACATTGCACGGTGCAATTCTGAAATTTTTAGCTTTTTCCTGCTAATCCTAGCATGATAAAGAAGATTCAAAGAGAGTGAGATGCCAGCTCCTTTCATTCAGTCAGTAGCTTCAAACATTTCTGGTATATGAAAAACATGTTTTTCAATGGCAAAAATCAATGAATATTGTAAATGCACAAACAGTAATATCTCCACATTGCACGGTGCAATTCTGAAATTTTTTGCTTTTTCCTGCTAATCCTAGCATGATAAAGAAGATTCAAAGAGAGTGAGATGCCAGCTCCTTTCATTCAGTCAGTAGCTTCAAACATTTCTGGACGTTTTTCAATGGCAAAAATCAATGAATATTGTAAATGCACAAACAGTAATATCTCCACATTGCAAGGTGCAATTCTGAATTTTTTGCTTTTTCCTGCTAATCCTAGCATGATAAAGAAGATTCAAAGAGAGTGAGATGCCAGCTCCTTTCATTCAGTCAGTAGCTTCAAACATTTCTGGTATATGAAAAACATGTTTTTCAATGGCAAAAATCAATGAATATTGTAAATGCACAAACAGTAATATCTCCACATTGCACGGTGCAATTCTGAAATTTTTAGCTTTTTCCTGCTAATCCTAGCATGATAAAGAAGATTCAAAGAGAGTGAGATGCCAGCTCCTTTCATTCAGTCAGTAGCTTCAAACATTTCTGGTATATGAAAAACATGTTTTTCAATGGCAAAAATCAATGAATATTGTAAATGCACAAACAGTAATATCTCCACATTGCACGGTGCAATTCTGAAATTTTTTGCTTTTTCCTGTTAATCCTAGCATGATAAAGAAGATTCAAAGAGAGTGAGATGCCAGCTCCTTTCATTCAGTCAGTAGCTTCAAACATTTCTGGTATATGAAAAACATGTTTTTCAATGGCAAAAATCAATGAATATTGTAAATGCACAAACAGTAATATCTCCACATTGCACGGTGCAATTCTGAAATTTTTAGCTTTTTCCTGCTAATCCTAGCATGATAAAGAAGATTCAAAGAGAGTGAGATGCCAGCTCCTTTCATTCAGTCAGTAGCTTCAAACATTTCTGGTATATGAAAAACATGTTTTTCAATGGCAAAAATCAATGAATATTGTAAATGCACAAACAGTAATATCTCCACATTGCACGGTGCAATTCTGAAATTTTTAGCTTTTTCCTGTTAATCCTAGCATGATAAAGAAGATTCAAAGAGAGTGAGATGCCAGCTCCTTTCATTCAGTCAGTAGCTTCAAACATTTCTGGACGTTTTTCAATGGCAAAAATCAATGAATATTGTAAATGCACAAACAGTAATATCTCCACATTGCACGGTGCAATTCTGAAATTTTTAGCTTTTTCCTGCTAATCCTAGCATGATAAAGAAGATTCAAAGAGAGTGAGATGCCAGCTCCTTTCATTCAGTCAGTAGCTTCAAACATTTCTGGTATATGAAAAACATGTTTTTCAATGGCAAAAATCAATGAATATTGTAAATGCACAAACAGTAATATCTCCACATTGCACGGTGCAATTCTGAAATTTTTTGCTTTTTCCTGCTAATCCTAGCATGATAAAGAAGATTCAAAGAGAGTGAGATGCCAGCTCCTTTCATTCAGTCAGTAGCTTCAAACATTTCTGGTATATGAAAAACATGTTTTTCAATGGCAAAAATCAATGAATATTGTAAATGCACAAACAGTAATATCTCCACATTGCACGGTGCAATTCTGAAATTTTTTGCTTTTTCCTGCTAATCCTAGCATGATAAAGAAGATTCAAAGAGAGTGAGATGCCAGCTCCTTTCATTCAGTCAGTAGCTTCAAACATTTCTGGACGTTTTTCAATGGCAAAAATCAATGAATATTGTAAATGCACAAACAGTAATATCTCCACATTGCACGGTGCAATTCTGAAATTTTTTGCTTTTTCCTGCTAATCCTAGCATGATAAAGAAGATTCAAAGAGAGTGAGATGCCAGCTCCTTTCATTCAGTCAGTAGCTTCAAACATTTCTGGTATATGAAAAACATGTTTTTCAATGGCAAAAATCAATGAATATTGTAAATGCACAAACAGTAATATCTCCACATTGCAAGGTGCAATTCTGAAATTTTTTGCTTTTTCCTGCTAATCCTAGCATGATAAAGAAGATTCAAAGAGAGTGAGATGCCAGCTCCTTTCATTCAGTCAGTAGCTTCAAACATTTCTGGTATATGAAAAACATGTTTTTCAATGGCAAAAATCAATGAATATTGTAAATGCACAAACAGTAATATCTCCACATTGCACGGTGCAATTCTGAAATTTTTAGCTTTTTCCTGTTAATCCTAGCATGATAAAGAAGATTCAAAGAGAGTGAGATGCCAGCTCCTTTCATTCAGTCAGTAGCTTCAAACATTTCTGGTATATGAAAAACATGTTTTTCAATGGCAAAAATCAATGAATATTGTAAATGCACAAACAGTAATATCTCCACATTGCACGGTGCAATTCTGAAATTTTTAGCTTTTTCCTGCTAATCCTAGCATGATAAAGAAGATTCAAAGAGAGTGAGATGCCAGCTCCTTTCATTCAGTCAGTAGCTTCAAACATTTCTGGTATATGAAAAACATGTTTTTCAATGGCAAAAATCAATGAATATTGTAAATGCACAAACAGTAATATCTCCACATTGCACGGTGCAATTCTGAAATTTTTAGCTTTTTCCTGCTAATCCTAGCATGATAAAGAAGATTCAAAGAGAGTGAGATGCCAGCTCCTTTCATTCAGTCAGTAGCTTCAAACATTTCTGGACGTTTTTCAATGGCAAAAATCAATGAATATTGTAAATGCACAAACAGTAATATCTCCACATTGCACGGTGCAATTCTGAAATTTTTTGCTTTTTCCTGCTAATCCTAGCATGATAAAGAAGATTCAAAGAGAGTGAGATGCCAGCTCCTTTCATTCAGTCAGTAGCTTCAAACATTTCTGGTATATGAAAAACATGTTTTTCAATGGCAAAAATCAATGAATATTGTAAATGCACAAACAGTAATATCTCCACATTGCAAGGTGCAATTCTGAAATTTTTTGCTTTTTCCTGCTAATCCTAGCATGATAAAGAAGATTCAAAGAGAGTGAGATGCCAGCTCCTTTCATTCAGTCAGTAGCTTCAAACATTTCTGGTATATGAAAAACACGTTTTTCAATGGCAAAAATCAATGAATATTGTAAATGCACAAACAGTAATATCTCCACATTGCACGGTGCAATTCTGAAATTTTTAGCTTTTTCCTGTTAATCCTAGCATGATAAAGAAGATTCAAAGAGAGTGAGATGCCAGCTCCTTTCATTCAGTCAGTAGCTTCAAACATTTCTGGTATATGAAAAACATGTTTTTCAATGGCAAAAATCAATGAATATTGTAAATGCACAAACAGTAATATCTCCACATTGCACGGTGCAATTCTGAAATTTTTAGCTTTTTCCTGCTAATCCTAGCATGATAAAGAAGATTCAAAGAGAGTGAGATGCCAGCTCCTTTCATTCAGTCAGTAGCTTCAAACATTTCTGGTATATGAAAAACATGTTTTTCAATGGCAAAAATCAATGAATATTGTAAATGCACAAACAGTAATATCTCCACATTGCACGGTGCAATTCTGAAATTTTTAGCTTTTTCCTGCTAATCCTAGCATGATAAAGAAGATTCAAAGAGAGTGAGATGCCAGCTCCTTTCATTCAGTCAGTAGCTTCAAACATTTCTGGACGTTTTTCAATGGCAAAAATCAATGAATATTGTAAATGCACAAACAGTAATATCTCCACATTGCACGGTGCAATTCTGAAATTTTTTGCTTTTTCCTGTTAATCCTAGCATGATAAAGAAGATTCAAAGAGAGTGAGATGCCAGCTCCTTTCATTCAGTCAGTAGCTTCAAACATTTCTGGTATATGAAAAACATGTTTTTCAATGGCAAAAATCAATGAATATTGTAAATGCACAAACAGTAATATCTCCACATTGCAAGGTGCAATTCTGAAATTTTTTGCTTTTTCCTGTTAATCCTAGCATGATAAAGAAGATTCAAAGAGAGTGAGATGCCAGCTCCTTTCATTCAGTCAGTAGCTTCAAACATTTCTGGACGTTTTTCAATGGCAAAAATCAATGAATATTGTAAATGCACAAACAGTAATATCTCCACATTGCACGGTGCAATTCTGAAATTTTTTGCTTTTTCCTGCTAATCCTAGCATGATAAAGAAGATTCAAAGAGAGTGAGATGCCAGCTCCTTTCATTCAGTCAGTAGCTTCAAACATTTCTGGTATATGAAAAACATGTTTTTCAATGGCAAAAATCAATGAATATTGTAAATGCACAAACAGTAATATCTCCACATTGCACGGTGCAATTCTGACATTTTTAGCTTTTTCCTGCTAATCCTAGCATGATAAAGAAGATTCAAAGAGAGTGAGATTCCAGCTCCTTTCATTCAGTCAGTAGCTTCAAACATTTCTGGTATATGAAAAACATGTTTTTCAATGGCAAAAATCAATGAATATTGTAAATGCACAAACAGTAATATCTCCACATTGCACGGTGCAATTCTGAAATTTTTTGCTTTTTCCTGCTAATCCTAGCATGATAAAGAAGATTCAAAGAGAGTGAGATGCCAGCTCCTTTCATTCAGTCAGTAGCTTCAAACATTTCTGGACGTTTTTCAATGGCAAAAATCAATGAATATTGTAAATGCACAAACAGTAATATCTCCACATTGCAAGGTGCAATTCTGAAATTTTTTGCTTTTTCCTGCTAATCCTAGCATGATAAAGAAGATTCAAAGAGAGTGAGATGCCAGCTCCTTTCATTCAGTCAGTAGCTTCAAACATTTCTGGTATATGAAAAACATGTTTTTCAATGGCAAAAATCAATGAATATTGTAAATGCACAAACAGTAATATCTCCACATTGCACGGTGCAATTCTGAAATTTTTAGCTTTTTCCTGCTAATCCTAGCATGATAAAGAAGATTCAAAGAGAGTGAGATGCCAGCTCCTTTCATTCAGTCAGTAGCTTCAAACATTTCTGGTATATGAAAAACATGTTTTTCAATGGCAAAAATCAATGAATATTGTAAATGCACAAACAGTAATATCTCCACATTGCAAGGTGCAATTCTGAAATTTTTTGCTTTTTCCTGTTAATCCTAGCATGATAAAGAAGATTCAAAGAGAGTGAGATGCCAGCTCCTTTCATTCAGTCAGTAGCTTCAAACATTTCTGGTATATGAAAAACATGTTTTTCAATGGCAAAAATCAATGAATATTGTAAATGCACAAACAGTAATATCTCCACATTGCACGGTGCAATACTGAAATTTTTTGCTTTTTCCTGCTAATCCTAGCATGATAAAGAAGATTCAAAGAGAGTGAGATGCCAGCTCCTTTCATTCAGTCAGTAGCTTCAAACATTTCTGGACGTTTTTCAATGGCAAAAATCAATGAATATTGTAAATGCACAAACAGTAATATCTCCACATTGCAAGGTGCAATTCTGAAATTTTTTGCTTTTTCCTGCTAATCCTAGCATGATAAAGAAGATTCAAAGAGAGTGAGATGCCAGCTCCTTTCATTCAGTCAGTAGCTTCAAACATTTCTGGTATATGAAAAACACGTTTTTCAATGGCAAAAATCAATGAATATTGTAAATGCACAAACAGTAATATCTCCACATTGCACGGTGCAATTCTGAAATTTTTAGCTTTTTCCTGTTAATCCTAGCATGATAAAGAAGATTCAAAGAGAGTGAGATGCCAGCTCCTTTCATTCAGTCAGTAGCTTCAAACATTTCTGGACGTTTTTCAATGGCAAAAATCAATGAATATTGTAAATGCACAAACAGTAATATCTCCACATTGCACGGTGCAATTCTGAAATTTTTTGCTTTTTCCTGCTAATCCTAGCATGATAAAGAAGATTCAAAGAGAGTGAGATGCCAGCTCCTTTCATTCAGTCAGTAGCTTCAAACATTTCTGGTATATGAAAAACATGTTTTTCAATGGCAAAAATCAATGAATATTGTAAATGCACAAACAGTAATATCTCCACATTGCACGGTGCAATTCTGACATTTTTAGCTTTTTCCTGCTAATCCTAGCATGATAAAGAAGATTCAAAGAGAGTGAGATGCCAGCTCCTTTCATTCAGTCAGTAGCTTCAAACATTTCTGGTATATGAAAAACATGTTTTTCAATGGCAAAAATCAATGAATATTGTAAATGCACAAACAGTAATATCTCCACATTGCACGGTGCAATTCTGAAATTTTTTGCTTTTTCCTGCTAATCCTAGCATGATAAAGAAGATTCAAAGAGAGTGAGATGCCAGCTCCTTTCATTCAGTCAGTAGCTTCAAACATTTCTGGACGTTTTTCAATGGCAAAAATCAATGAATATTGTAAATGCACAAACAGTAATATCTCCACATTGCAAGGTGCAATTCTGAAATTTTTTGCTTTTTCCTGCTAATCCTAGCATGATAAAGAAGATTCAAAGAGAGTGAGATGCCAGCTCCTTTCATTCAGTCAGTAGCTTCAAACATTTCTGGTATATGAAAAACATGTTTTTCAATGGCAAAAATCAATGAATATTGTAAATGCACAAACAGTAATATCTCCACATTGCACGGTGCAATTCTGAAATTTTTAGCTTTTTCCTGTTAATCCTAGCATGATAAAGAAGATTCAAAGAGAGTGAGATGCCAGCTCCTTTCATTCAGTCAGTAGCTTCAAACATTTCTGGTATATGAAAAACATGTTTTTCAATGGCAAAAATCAATGAATATTGTAAATGCACAAACAGTAATATCTCCACATTGCAAGGTGCAATTCTGAAATTTTTTGCTTTTTCCTGTTAATCCTAGCATGATAAAGAAGATTCAAAGAGAGTGAGATGCCAGCTCCTTTCATTCAGTCAGTAGCTTCAAACATTTCTGGTATATGAAAAACATGTTTTTCAATGGCAAAAATCAATGAATATTGTAAATGCACAAACAGTAATATCTCCACATTGCACGGTGCAATTCTGAAATTTTTTGCTTTTTCCTGCTAATCCTAGCATGATAAAGAAGATTCAAAGAGAGTGAGATGCCAGCTCCTTTCATTCAGTCAGTAGCTTCAAACATTTCTGGACGTTTTTCAATGGCAAAAATCAATGAATATTGTAAATGCACAAACAGTAATATCTCCACATTGCAAGGTGCAATTCTGAAATTTTTTGCTTTTTCCTGCTAATCCTAGCATGATAAAGAAGATTCAAAGAGAGTGAGATGCCAGCTCCTTTCATTCAGTCAGTAGCTTCAAACATTTCTGGTATATGAAAAACACGTTTTTCAATGGCAAAAATCAATGAATATTGTAAATGCACAAACAGTAATATCTCCACATTGCACGGTGCAATTCTGAAATTTTTAGCTTTTTCCTGTTAATCCTAGCATGATAAAGAAGATTCAAAGAGAGTGAGATGCCAGCTCCTTTCATTCAGTCAGTAGCTTCAAACATTTCTGGTATATGAAAAACATGTTTTTCAATGGCAAAAATCAATGAATATTGTAAATGCACAAACAGTAATATCTCCACATTGCACGGTGCAATTCTGAAATTTTTAGCTTTTTCCTGCTAATCCTAGCATGATAAAGAAGATTCAAAGAGAGTGAGATGCCAGCTCCTTTCATTCAGTCAGTAGCTTCAAACATTTCTGGTATATGAAAAACATGTTTTTCAATGGCAAAAATCAATGAATATTGTAAATGCACAAACAGTAATATCTCCACATTGCACGGTGCAATTCTGAAATTTTTAGCTTTTTCCTGCTAATCCTAGCATGATAAAGAAGATTCAAAGAGAGTGAGATGCCAGCTCCTTTCATTCAGTCAGTAGCTTCAAACATTTCTGGACGTTTTTCAATGGCAAAAATCAATGAATATTGTAAATGCACAAACAGTAATATCTCCACATTGCACGGTGCAATTCTGAAATTTTTTGCTTTTTCCTGTTAATCCTAGCATGATAAAGAAGATTCAAAGAGAGTGAGATGCCAGCTCCTTTCATTCAGTCAGTAGCTTCAAACATTTCTGGTATATGAAAAACATGTTTTTCAATGGCAAAAATCAATGAATATTGTAAATGCACAAACAGTAATATCTCCACATTGCAAGGTGCAATTCTGAAATTTTTTGCTTTTTCCTGTTAATCCTAGCATGATAAAGAAGATTCAAAGAGAGTGAGATGCCAGCTCCTTTCATTCAGTCAGTAGCTTCAAACATTTCTGGACGTTTTTCAATGGCAAAAATCAATGAATATTGTAAATGCACAAACAGTAATATCTCCACATTGCACGGTGCAATTCTGAAATTTTTTGCTTTTTCCTGCTAATCCTAGCATGATAAAGAAGATTCAAAGAGAGTGAGATGCCAGCTCCTTTCATTCAGTCAGTAGCTTCAAACATTTCTGGTATATGAAAAACATGTTTTTCAATGGCAAAAATCAATGAATATTGTAAATGCACAAACAGTAATATCTCCACATTGCACGGTGCAATTCTGACATTTTTAGCTTTTTCCTGCTAATCCTAGCATGATAAAGAAGATTCAAAGAGAGTGAGATGCCAGCTCCTTTCATTCAGTCAGTAGCTTCAAACATTTCTGGTATATGAAAAACATGTTTTTCAATGGCAAAAATCAATGAATATTGTAAATGCACAAACAGTAATATCTCCACATTGCACGGTGCAATTCTGAAATTTTTTGCTTTTTCCTGCTAATCCTAGCATGATAAAGAAGATTCAAAGAGAGTGAGATGCCAGCTCCTTTCATTCAGTCAGTAGCTTCAAACATTTCTGGACGTTTTTCAATGGCAAAAATCAATGAATATTGTAAATGCACAAACAGTAATATCTCCACATTGCAAGGTGCAATTCTGAAATTTTTTGCTTTTTCCTGCTAATCCTAGCATGATAAAGAAGATTCAAAGAGAGTGAGATGCCAGCTCCTTTCATTCAGTCAGTAGCTTCAAACATTTCTGGTATATGAAAAACATGTTTTTCAATGGCAAAAATCAATGAATATTGTAAATGCACAAACAGTAATATCTCCACATTGCACGGTGCAATTCTGAAATTTTTAGCTTTTTCCTGTTAATCCTAGCATGATAAAGAAGATTCAAAGAGAGTGAGATGCCAGCTCCTTTCATTCAGTCAGTAGCTTCAAACATTTCTGGTATATGAAAAACATGTTTTTCAATGGCAAAAATCAATGAATATTGTAAATGCACAAACAGTAATATCTCCACATTGCAAGGTGCAATTCTGAAATTTTTTGCTTTTTCCTGTTAATCCTAGCATGATAAAGAAGATTCAAA
The DNA here is from genome assembly GCF_046119375.1 of Phyllobates terribilis. Taxonomy (NCBI): domain Eukaryota; kingdom Metazoa; phylum Chordata; class Amphibia; order Anura; family Dendrobatidae; genus Phyllobates; species Phyllobates terribilis. Next base: position 12,955 of record NW_027366431.1, read on the forward strand.
GAGAGTGAGATGCCAGCTCCTTTCATTCAGTCAGTAGCTTCAAACATTTCTGGTATATGAAAAACATGTTTTTCAATGGCAAAAATCAATGAATATTGTAAATGCACAAACAGTAATATCTCCACATTGCACGGTGCAATTCTGAAATTTTTTGCTTTTTCCTGCTAATCCTAGCATGATAAAGAAGATTCAAAGAGAGTGAGATGCCAGCTCCTTTCATTCAGTCAGTAGCTTCAAACATTTCTGGACGTTTTTCAATGGCAAAAATCAATGAATATTGTAAATGCACAAACAGTAATATCTCCACATTGCAAGGTGCAATTCTGAAATTTTTTGCTTTTTCCTGCTAATCCTAGCATGATAAAGAAGATTCAAAGAGAGTGAGATGCCAGCTCCTTTCATTCAGTCAGTAGCTTCAAACATTTCTGGTATATGAAAAACATGTTTTTCAATGGCAAAAATCAATGAATATTGTAAATGCACAAACAGTAATATCTCCACATTGCACGGTGCAATTCTGAAATTTTTAGCTTTTTCCTGCTAATCCTAGCATGATAAAGAAGATTCAAAGAGAGTGAGATGCCAGCTCCTTTCATTCAGTCAGTAGCTTCAAACATTTCTGGTATATGAAAAACATGTTTTTCAATGGCAAAAATCAATGAATATTGTAAATGCACAAACAGTAATATCTCCACATTGCAAGGTGCAATTCTGAAATTTTTTGCTTTTTCCTGCTAATCCTAGCATGATAAAGGAGATTCAAAGAGAGTGAGATGCCAGCTCCTTTCATTCAGTCAGTAGCTTCAAACATTTCTGGTATATGAAAAACATGTTTTTCAATGGCAAAAATCAATGAATATTGTAAATGCACAAACAGTAATATCTCCACATTGCACGGTGCAATTCTGAAATTTTTTGCTTTTTCCTGCTAATCCTAGCATGATAAAGAAGATTCAAAGAGAGTGAGATGCCAGCTCCTTTCATTCAGTCAGTAGCTTCAAACATTTCTGGACGTTTTTCAATGGCAAAAATCAATGAATATTGTAAATGCACAAACAGTAATATCTCCACATTGCACGGTGCAATTCTGAAATTTTTTGCTTTTTCCTGCTAATCCTAGCATGATAAAGAAGATTCAAAGAGAGTGAGATGCCAGCTCCTTTCATTTAGTCAGTAGCTTCAAACATTTCTGGTATATGAAAAACATGTTTTTCAATGGCAAAAATCAATGAATATTGTAAATGCACAAACAGTAATATCTCCACATTGCAAGGTGCAATTCTGAAATTTTTAGCTTTTTCCTGTTAATCCTAGCATGATAAAGAAGATTCAAAGAGAGTGAGATGCCAGCTCCCTTCATTCAGTCAGTAGCTTCAAACATTTCTGGTATATGAAAAACATGTTTTTCAATGGCAAAAATCAATGAATATTGTAAATGCACAAACAGTAATATCTCCACATTGCACGGTGCAATTCTGAAATTTTTTGCTTTTTCCTGCTAATCCTAGCATGATAAAGAAGATTCAAAGAGAGTGAGATGCCAGCTCCTTTCATTCAGTCAGTAGCTTCAAACATTTCTGGTATATGAAAAACATGTTTTTCAATGGCAAAAATCAATGAATATTGTAAATGCACAAACAGTAATATCTCCACATTGCACGGTGCAATTCTGAAATTTTTAGCTTTTTCCTGTTAATCCTAGCATGATAAAGAAGATTCAAAGAGAGTGAGATGCCAGCTCCTTTCATTCAGTCAGTAGCTTCAAACATTTCTGGACGTTTTTCAATGGCAAAAATCAATGAATATTGTAAATGCACAAACAGTAATATCTCCACATTGCACGGTGCAATTCTGAAATTTTTAGCTTTTTCCTGCTAATCCTAGCATGATAAAGAAGATTCAAAGAGAGTGAGATGCCAGCTCCTTTCATTCAGTCAGTAGCTTCAAACATTTCTGGTATATGAAAAAAAATTTTTCAATGGCAAAAATCAATGAATATTGTAAATGCACAAACAGTAATATCTCCACATTGCACGGTGCAATTCTGAAATTTTTTGCTTTTTCCTGCTAATCCTAGCATGATAAAGAAGATTCAAAGAGAGTGAGATGCCAGCTCCTTTCATTCAGTCAGTAGCTTCAAACATTTCTGGTATATGAAAAACATGTTTTTCAATGGCAAAAATCAATGAATATTGTAAATGCACAAACAGTAATATCTCCACATTGCACGGTGCAATTCTGAAATTTTTTGCTTTTTCCTGCTAATCCTAGCATGATAAAGAAGATTCAAAGAGAGTGAGATGCCAGCTCCTTTCATTCAGTCAGTAGCTTCAAACATTTCTGGACGTTTTTCAATGGCAAAAATCAATGAATATTGTAAATGCACAAACAGTAATATCTCCACATTGCACGGTGCAATTCTGAAATTTTTTGCTTTTTCCTGCTAATCCTAGCATGATAAAGAAGATTCAAAGAGAGTGAGATGCCAGCTCCTTTCATTCAGTCAGTAGCTTCAAACATTTCTGGTATATGAAAAACATGTTTTTCAATGGCAAAAATCAATGAATATTGTAAATGCACAAACAGTAATATCTCCACATTGCACGGTGCAATTCTGAAATTTTTTGCTTTTTCCTGCTAATCCTAGCATGATAAAGAAGATTCAAAGAGAGTGAGATGCCAGCTCCTTTCATTCAGTCAGTAGCTTCAAACATTTCTGGACGTTTTTCAATGGCAAAAATCAATGAATATTGTAAATGCACAAACAGTAATATCTCCACATTGCACGGTGCAATTCTGAAATTTTTTGCTTTTTCCTGCTAATCCTAGCATGATAAAGAAGATTCAAAGAGAGTGAGATGCCAGCTCCTTTCATTCAGTCAGTAGCTTCAAACATTTCTGGTATATGAAAAACATGTTTTTCAATGGCAAAAATCAATGAATATTGTAAATGCACAAACAGTAATATCTCCACATTGCAAGGTGCAATTCTGAAATTTTTTGCTTTTTCCTGTTAATCCTAGCATGATAAAGAAGATTCAAAGAGAGTGAGATGCCAGCTCCTTTCATTCAGTCAGTAGCTTCAAACATTTCTGGTATATGAAAAACATGTTTTTCAATGGCAAAAATCAATGAATATTGTAAATGCACAAACAGTAATATCTCCACATTGCACGGTGCAATTCTGAAATTTTTTGCTTTTTCCTGCTAATCCTAGCATGATAAAGAAGATTCAAAGAGAGTGAGATGCCAGCTCCTTTCATTCAGTCAGTAGCTTCAAACATTTCTGGACGTTTTTCAATGGCAAAAATCAATGAATATTGTAAATGCACAAACAGTAATATCTCCACATTGCAAGGTGCAATTCTGAAATTTTTTGCTTTTTCCTGCTAATCCTAGCATGATAAAGAAGATTCAAAGAGAGTGAGAAGCCAGCTCCTTTCATTCAGTCAGTAGCTTCAAACATTTCTGGTATATGAAAAACATGTTTTTCAATGGCAAAAATCAATGAATATTGTAAATGCACAAACAGTAATATCTCCACATTGCACGGTGCAATTCTGAAATTTTTTGCTTTTTCCTGCTAATCCTAGCATGATAAAGAAGATTCAAAGAGAGTGAGATGCCAGCTCCTTTCATTCAGTCAGTAGCTTCAAACATTTCTGGACGTTTTTCAATGGCAAAAATCAATGAATATTGTAAATGCACAAACAGTAATATCTCCACATTGCAAGGTGCAATTCTGAAATTTTTTGCTTTTTCCTGCTAATCCTAGCATGATAAAGAAGATTCAAAGAGAGTGAGATGCCAGCTCCTTTCATTCAGTCAGTAGCTTCAAACATTTCTGGTATATGAAAAACATGTTTTTCAATGGCAGAAATCAATGAATATTGTAAATGCACAAACAGTAATATCTCCACATTGCAAGGTGCAATTCTGAAATTTTTAGCTTTTTCCTGTTAATCCTAGCATGATAAAGAAGATTCAAAGAGAGTGAGATGCCAGCTCCTTTCATTCAGTCAGTAGCTTCAAACATTTCTGGTATTTGAAAAACATGTTTTTCAATGGCAAAAATCAATGAATATTGTAAATGCACAAACAGTAATATCTCCACATTGCACGGTGCAATTCTGAAATTTTTTGCTTTTTCCTGCTAATCCTAGCATGATAAAGAAGATTCAAAGAGAGTGAGATGCCAGCTCCTTTCATTCAGTCAGTAGCTTCAAACATTTCTGGACGTTTTTCAATGGCAAAAATCAATGAATATTGTAAATGCACAAACAGTAATATCTCCACATTGCACGGTGCAATTCTGAAATTTTTTGCTTTTTCCTGCTAATCCTAGCATGATAAAGAAGATTCAAAGAGAGTGAGATGCCAGCTCCTTTCATTCAGTCAGTAGCTTCAAACATTTCTGGTATATGAAAAACATGTTTTTCAATGGCAAAAATCAATGAATATTGTAAATGCACAAACAGTAATATCTCCACATTGCAAGGTGCAATTCTGAAATTTTTAGCTTTTTCCTGTTAATCCTAGCATGATAAAGAAGATTCAAAGAGAGTGAGATGCCAGCTCCTTTCATTCAGTCAGTAGCTTCAAACATTTCTGGTATATGAAAAACATGTTTTTCAATGGCAAAAATCAATGAATATTGTAAATGCACAAACAGTAATATCTCCACATTGCACGGTGCAATTCTGAAATTTTTTGCTTTTTCCTGCTAATCCTAGCATGATAAAGAAGATTCAAAGAGAGTGAGATGCCAGCTCCTTTCATTCAGTCAGTAGCTTCAAACATTTCTGGTATATGAAAAACATGTTTTTCAATGGCAAAAATCAATGAATATTGTAAATGCACAAACAGTAATATCTCCACATTGCACGGTGCAATTCTGAAATTTTTAGCTTTTTCCTGTTAATCCTAGCATGATAAAGAAGATTCAAAGAGAGTGAGATGCCAGCTCCTTTCATTCAGTCAGTAGCTTCAAACATTTCTGGACGTTTTTCAATGGCAAAAATCAATGAATATTGTAAATGCACAAACAGTAATATCTCCACATTGCACGGTGCAATTCTGAAATTTTTAGCTTTTTCCTGCTAATCCTAGCATGATAAAGAAGATTCAAAGAGAGTGAGATGCCAGCTCCTTTCATTCAGTCAGTAGCTTCAAACATTTCTGGTATATGAAAAACATGTTTTTCAATGGCAAAAATCAATGAATATTGTAAATGCACAAACAGTAATATCTCCACATTGCACGGTGCAATTCTGAAATTTTTTGCTTTTTCCTGCTAATCCTAGCATGATAAAGAAGATTCAAAGAGAGTTAGATGCCAGCTCCTTTCATTCAGTCAGTAGCTTCAAACATTTCTGGTATATGAAAAACATGTTTTTCAATGGCAAAAATCAATGAATATTGTAAATGCACAAACAGTAATATCTCCAAATTGCACGGTGCAATTCTGAAATTTTTTGCTTTTTCCTGCTAATCCTAGCATGATAAAGAAGATTCAAAGAGAGTGAGATGCCAGCTCCTTTCATTCAGTCAGTAGCTTCAAACATTTCTGGACGTTTTTCAATGGCAAAAATCAATGAATATTGTAAATGCACAAACAGTAATATCTCCACATTGCACGGTGCAATTCTGAAATTTTTTGCTTTTTCCTGCTAATCCTAGCATGATAAAGAAGATTCAAAGAGAGTGAGATGCCAGCTCCTTTCATTCAGTCAGTAGCTTCAAACATTTCTGGTATATGAAAAACATGTTTTTCAATGGCAAAAATCAATGAATATTGTAAATGCACAAACAGTAATATCTCCACATTGCACGGTGCAATTCTGAAATTTTTTGCTTTTTCCTGCTAATCCTAGCATGATAAAGAAGATTCAAAGAGAGTGAGATGCCAGCTCCTTTCATTCAGTCAGTAGCTTCAAACATTTCTGGACGTTTTTCAATGGCAAAAATCAATGAATATTGTAAATGCACAAACAGTAATATCTCCACATTGCACGGTGCAATTCTGAAATTTTTTGCTTTTTCCTGCTAATCCTAGCATGATAAAGAAGATTCAAAGAGAGTGAGATGCCAGCTCCTTTCATTCAGTCAGTAGCTTCAAACATTTCTGGTATATGAAAAACATGTTTTTCAATGGCAAAAATCAATGAATATTGTAAATGCACAAACAGTAATATCTCCACATTGCAAGGTGCAATTCTGAAATTTTTTGCTTTTTCCTGTTAATCCTAGCATGATAAAGAAGATTCAAAGAGAGTGAGATGCCAGCTCCTTTCATTCAGTCAGTAGCTTCAAACATTTCTGGTATATGAAAAACATGTTTTTCAATGGCAAAAATCAATGAATATTGTAAATGCACAAACAGTAATATCTCCACATTGCACGGTGCAATTCTGAAATTTTTTGCTTTTTCCTGCTAATCCTAGCATGATAAAGAAGATTCAAAGAGAGTGAGATGCCAGCTCCTTTCATTCAGTCAGTAGCTTCAAACATTTCTGGTATATGAAAAACATGTTTTTCAATGGCAAAAATCAATGAATATTGTAAATGCACAAACAGTAATATCTCCACATTGCACGGTGCAATTCTGAAATTTTTTGCTTTTTCCTGCTAATCCTAGCATGATAAAGAAGATTCAAAGAGAGTGAGATGCCAGCTCCTTTCATTCAGTCAGTAGCTTCAAACATTTCTGGACGTTTTTCAATGGCAAAAATCAATGAATATTGTAAATGCACAAACAGTAATATCTCCACATTGCACGGTGCAATTCTGAAATTTTTTGCTTTTTCCTGCTAATCCTAGCATGATAAAGAAGATTCAAAGAGAGTGAGATGCCAGCTCCTTTCATTCAGTCAGTAGCTTCAAACATTTCTGGTATATGAAAAACATGTTTTTCAATGGCAAAAATCAATGAATATTGTAAATGCACAAACAGTAATATCTCCACATTGCAAGGTGCAATTCTGAAATTTTTAGCTTTTTCCTGTTAATCCTAGCATGATAAAGAAGATTCAAAGAGAGTGAGATGCCAGCTCCTTTCATTCAGTCAGTAGCTTCAAACATTTCTGGTATATGAAAAACATGTTTTTCAATGGCAAAAATCAATGAATATTGTAAATGCACAAACAGTAATATCTCCACATTGCACGGTGCAATTCTGAAATTTTTTGCTTTTTCCTGCTAATCCTAGCATGATAAAGAAGATTCAAAGAGAGTGAGATGCCAGCTCCTTTCATTCAGTCAGTAGCTTCAAACATTTCTGGTATATGAAAAACATGTTTTTCAATGGCAAAAATCAATGAATATTGTAAATGCACAAACAGTAATATCTCCACATTGCACGGTGCAATTCTGAAATTTTTTGCTTTTTCCTGCTAATCCTAGCATGATAAAGAAGATTCAAAGAGAGTGAGATGCCAGCTCCTTTCATTCAGTCAGTAGCTTCAAACATTTCTGGTATATGAAAAACATGTTTTTCAATGGCAAAAATCAATGAATATTGTAAATGCACAAACAGTAATATCTCCACATTGCACGGTGCAATTCTGAAATTTTTTGCTTTTTCCTGCTAATCCTAGCATGATAAAGAAGATTCAAAGAGAGTGAGATGCCAGCTCCTTTCATTCAGTCAGTAGCTTCAAACATTTCTGGACGTTTTTCAATGGCAAAAATCAATGAATATTGTAAATGCACAAACAGTAATATCTCCACATTGCACGGTGCAATTCTGAAATTTTTTGCTTTTTCCTGCTAATCCTAGCATGATAAAGAAGATTCAAAGAGAGTGAGATGCCAGCTCCTTTCATTCAGTCAGTAGCTTCAAACATTTCTGGTATATGAAAAACATGTTTTTCAATGGCAAAAATCAATGAATATTGTAAATGCACAAACAGTAATATCTCCACATTGCACGGTGCAATTCTGAAATTTTTTGCTTTTTCCTGCTAATCCTAGCATGATAAAGAAGATTCAAAGAGAGTGAGATGCCAGCTCCTTTCATTCAGTCAGTAGCTTCAAACATTTCTGGACGTTTTTCAATGGCAAAAATCAATGAATATTGTAAATGCACAAACAGTAATATCTCCACATTGCAAGGTGCAATTCTGAAATTTTTAGCTTTTTCCTGTTAATCCTAGCATGATAAAGAAGATTCAAAGAGAGTGAGATGCCAGCTCCTTTCATTCAGTCAGTAGCTTCAAACATTTCTGGTATATGAAAAACATGTTTTTCAATGGCAAAAATCAATGAATATTGTAAATGCACAAACAGTAATATCTCCACATTGCACGGTGCAATTCTGAAATTTTTAGCTTTTTCCTGCTAATCCTAGCATGATAAAGAAGATTCAAAGAGAGTGAGATGCCAGCTCCTTTCATTCAGTCAGTAGCTTCAAACATTTCTGGTATATGAAAAACATGTTTTTCAATGGCAAAAATCAATGAATATTGTAAATGCACAAACAGTAATATCTCCACATTGCACGGTGCAATTCTGAAATTTTTAGCTTTTTCCTGTTAATCCTAGCATGATAAAGAAGATTCAAAGAGAGTGAGATGCCAGCTCCTTTCATTCAGTCAGTAGCTTCAAACATTTCTGGTATATGAAAAACATGTTTTTCAATGGCAAAAATCAATGAATATTGTAAATGCACAAACAGTAATATCTCCACATTGCAAGGTGCAATTCTGAAATTTTTAGCTTTTTCCTGTTAATCCTAGCATGATAAAGAAGATTCAAAGAGAGTGAGATGCCAGCTCCTTTCATTCAGTCAGTAGCTTCAAACATTTCTGGTATATGAAAAACATGTTTTTCAATGGCAAAAATCAATGAATATTGTAAATGCACAAACAGTAATATCTCCACATTGCACGGTGCAATTCTGAAATTTTTTGCTTTTTCCTGTTAATCCTAGCATGATAAAGAAGATTCAAAGAGAGTGAGATGCCAGCTCCTTTCATTCAGTCAGTAGCTTCAAACATTTCTGGACGTTTTTCAATGGCAAAAATCAATGAATATTGTAAATGCACAAACAGTAATATCTCCACATTGCACGGTGCAATTCTGAAATTTTTTGCTTTTTCCTGCTAATCCTAGCATGATAAAGAAGATTCAAAGAGAGTGAGATGCCAGCTCCTTTCATTCAGTCAGTAGCTTCAAACATTTCTGGTATATGAAAAACATGTTTTTCAATGGCAAAAATCAATGAATATTGTAAATGCACAAACAGTAATATCTCCACATTGCACGGTGCAATTCTGAAATTTTTAGCTTTTTCCTGCTAATCCTAGCATGATAAAGAAGATTCAAAGAGAGTGAGATGCCAGCTCCTTTCATTCAGTCAGTAGCTTCAAACATTTCTGGACGTTTTTCAATGGCAAAAATCAATGAATATTGTAAATGCACAAACAGTAATATCTCCACATTGCAAGGTGCAATTCTGAAATTTTTTGCTTTTTCCTGTTAATCCTAGCATGATAAAGAAGATTCAAAGAGAGTGAGATGCCAGCTCCTTTCATTCAGTCAGTAGCTTCAAACATTTCTGGTATATGAAAAACATGTTTTTCAAAGGCAAAAATCAATGAATATTGTAAATGCACAAACAGTAATATCTCCACATTGCACGGTGCAATTCTGAAATTTTTTGCTTTTTCCTGCTAATCCTAGCATGATAAAGAAGATTCAAAGAGAGTGAGATGCCAGCTCCTTTCATTCAGTCAGTAGCTTCAAACATTTCTGGACGTTTTTCAATGGCAAAAATCAATGAATATTGTAAATGCACAAACAGTAATATCTCCACATTGCACGGTGCAATTCTGAAATTTTTAGCTTTTTCCTGTTAATCCTAGCATGATAAAGAAGATTCAAAGAGAGTGAGATGCCAGCTCCTTTCATTCAGTCAGTAGCTTCAAACATTTCTGGTATATGAAAAACATGTTTTTCAATGGCAAAAATCAATGAATATTGTAAATGCACAAACAGTAATATCTCCACATTGCACGGTGCAATTCTGAAATTTTTTGCCTTTTCCTGCTAATCCTAGCATGATAAAGAAGATTCAAAGAGAGTGAGATGCCAGCTCCTTTCATTCAGTCAGTAGCTTCAAACATTTCTGGACGTTTTTCAATGGCAAAAATCAATGAATATTGTAAATGCACAAACAGTAATATCTCCACATTGCAAGGTGCAATTCTGAAATTTTTAGCTTTTTCCTGCTAATCCTAGCATGATAAAGAAGATTCAAAGAGAGTGAGATGCCAGCTCCTTTCATTCAGTCAGTAGCTTCAAACATTTCTGGTATATGAAAAACATGTTTTTCAATGGCAAAAATCAATGAATATTGTAAATGCACAAACAGTAATATCTCCACATTGCAAGGTGCAATTCTGAAATTTTTAGCTTTTTCCTGTTAATCCTAGCATGATAAAGAAGATTCAAAGAGAGTGAGATGCCAGCTCCTTTCATTCAGTCAGTAGCTTCAAACATTTCTGGACGTTTTTCAATGGCAAAAATCAATGAATATTGTAAATGCACAAACAGTAATATCTCCACATTGCACGGTGCAATTCTGAAATTTTTAGCTTTTTCCTGCTAATCCTAGCATGATAAAGAAGATTCAAAGAGAGTGAGATGCCAGCTCCTTTCATTCAGTCAGTAGCTTCAAACATTTCTGGTATATGAAAAACATGTTTTTCAATGGCAAAAATCAATGAATATTGTAAATGCACAAACAGTAATATCTCCACATTGCAAGGTGCAATTCTGAAATTTTTTGCTTTTTCCTGTTAATCCTAGCATGATAAAGAAGATTCAAAGAGAGTGAGATGCCAGCTCCTTTCATTCAGTCAGTAGCTTCAAACATTTCTGGTATATGAAAAACATGTTTTTCAATGGCAAAAATCAATGAATATTGTAAATGCACAAACAGTAATATCCCCACATTGCAAGGTGCAATTCTGAAATTTTTAGCTTTTTCCTGTTAATCCTAGCATGATAAAGAAGATTCAAAGAGAGTGAGATGCCAGCTCCTTTCATTCAGTCAGTAGCTTCAAACATTTCTGGTATATGAAAAACATGTTTTTCAATGGCAAAAATCAATGAATATTGTAAATGCACAAACAGTAATATCTCCACATTGCACGGTGCAATTCTGAAATTTTTAGCTTTTTCCTGTTAATCCTAGCATGATAAAGAAGATTCAAAGAGAGTGAGATGCCAGCTCCTTTCATTCAGTCAGTAGCTTCAAACATTTCTGGACGTTTTTCAATGGCAAAAATCAATGAATATTGTAAATGCACAAACAGTAATATCTCCACATTGCACGGTGCAATTCTGAAATTTTTAGCTTTTTCCTGCTAATCCTAGCATGATAAAGAAGATTCAAAGAGAGTGAGATGCCAGCTCCTTTCATTCAGTCAGTAGCTTCAAACATTTCTGGTATATGAAAAACATGTTTTTCAATGGCAAAAATCAATGAATATTGTAAATGCACAAACAGTAATATCTCCACATTGCAAGGTGCAATTCTGAAATTTTTTGCTTTTTCCTGCTAATCCTAGCATGATAAAGAAGATTCAAAGAGAGTGAGATGCCAGCTCCTTTCATTCAGTCAGTAGCTTCAAACATTTCTGGACGTTTTTCAATGGCAAAAATCAATGAATATTGTAAATGCACAAACAGTAATATCTCCACATTGCACGGTGCAATTCTGAAATTTTTAGCTTTTTCCTGTTAATCCTAGCATGATAAAGAAGATTCAAAGAGAGTGAGATGCCAGCTCCTTTCATTCAGTCAGTAGATTCAAACATTTCTGGACGTTTTTCAATGGCAAAAATCAATGAATATTGTAAATGCACAAACAGTAATATCTCCACATTGCAAGGTGCAATTCTGAAATTTTTAGCTTTTTCCTGTTAATCCTAGCATGATAAAGAAGATTCAAAGAGAGTGAGATGCCAGCTCCTTTCATTCAGTCAGTAGCTTCAAACATTTCTGGTATATGAAAAACATGTTTTTCAATGGCAAAAATCAATGAATATTGTAAATGCACAAACAGTAATATCTCCACATTGCACGGTGCAATTCTGAAATTTTTTGCTTTTTCCTGCTAATCCTAGCATGATAAAGAAGATTCAAAGAGAGTGAGATGCCAGCTCCTTTCATTCAGTCAGTAGCTTCAAACATTTCTGGTATATGAAAAACATGTTTTTCAATGGCAAAAATCAATGAATATTGTAAATGCACAAACAGTAATATCTCCACATTGCACGGTGCAATTCTGAAATTTTTAGCTTTTTCCTGCTAATCCTAGCATGATAAAGAAGATTCAAAGAGAGTGAGATGCCAGCTCCTTTCATTCAGTCAGTAGCTTCAAACATTTCTGGTATATGAAAAACATGTTTTTCAATGGCAAAAATCAATGAATATTGTAAATGCACAAACAGTAATATCTCCACATTGCACGGTGCAATTCTGAAATTTTTAGCTTTTTCCTGCTAATCCTAGCATGATAAAGAAGATTCAAAGAGAGTGAGATGCCAGCTCCTTTCATTCAGTCAGTAGCTTCAAACATTTCTGGTATATGAAAAACATGTTTTTCAATGGCAAAAATCAATGAATATTGTAAATGCACAAACAGTAATATCTCCACATTGCACGGTGCAATTCTGAAATTTTTAGCTTTTTCCTGTTAATCCTAGCATGATAAAGAAGATTCAAAGAGAGTGAGATGCCAGCTCCTTTCATTCAGTCAGTAGCTTCAAACATTTCTGGACGTTTTTCAATGGCAAAAATCAATGAATATTGTAAATGCACAAACAGTAATATCTCCACATTGCACGGTGCAATTCTGAAATTTTTTGCTTTTTCCTGTTAATCCTAGCATGATAAAGAAGATTCAAAGAGAGTGAGATGCCAGCTCCTTTCATTCAGTCAGTAGCTTCAAACATTTCTGGTATATGAAAAACATGTTTTTCAATGGCAAAAATCAATGAATATTGTAAATGCACAAACAGTAATATCTCCACATTGCACGGTGCAATTCTGAAATTTTTAGCTTTTTCCTGTTAATCCTAGCATGATAAAGAAGATTCAAAGAGAGTGAGATGCCAGCTCCTTTCATTCAGTCAGTAGCTTCAAACATTTCTGGTATATGAAAAACATGTTTTTCAATGGCAAAAATCAATGAATATTGTAAATGCACAAACAGTAATATCTCCACATTGCAAGGTGCAATTCTGAAATTTTTTGCTTTTTCCTGTTAATCCTAGCATGATAAAGAAGATTCAAAGAGAGTGAGATGCCAGCTCCTTTCATTCAGTCAGTAGCTTCAAACATTTCTGGTATATGAAAAACATGTTTTTCAATGGCAAAAATCAATGAATATTGTAAATGCACAAACAGTAATATCTCCACATTGCACGGTGCAATTCTGAAATTTTTAGCTTTTTCCTGCTAATCATAGCATGATAAAGAAGATTCAAAGAGAGTGAGATGCCAGCTCCTTTCATTCATTCAGTAGCTTCAAACATTTCTGGACGTTTTTCAATGGCAAAAATCAATGAATATTGTAAATGCACAAACAGTAATATCTCCACATTGCAAGGTGCAATTCTGAAATTTTTTGCTTTTTCCTGTTAATCCTAGCATGATAAAGAAGATTCAAAGAGAGTGAGATGCCAGATCCTTTCATTCAGTCAGTAGCTTCAAACATTTCTGGTATATGAAAAACATGATTTTCAATGGCAAAAATCAATGAATATTGTAAATGCACAAACAGTAATATCTCCACATTGCAAGGTGCAATTCTGAAATTTTTAGCTTTTTCCTGCTAATCCTAGCATGATAAAGAAGATTCAAAGAGAGTGAGATGCCAGCTCCTTTCATTCAGTCAGTAGCTTCAAACATTTCTGGTATATGAAAAACATGACATGTTTTTCAATGGCAAAAATCAATGAATATTGTAAATGCACAAACAGTAATATCTCCACATTGCCCGGTGCAATTCTGAAATTTTTAGCTTTTTCCTGCTAATCCTAGCATGATAAAGAAGATTCAAAGAGAGTGAGATGCCAGCTCCTTTCATTCAGTCAGTAGCTTCAAACATTTCTGGTATATGAAAAACATGTTTTTCAATGGCAAAAATCAATGAATATTGTAAATGCACAAACAGTAATATCTCCACATTGCAAGGTGCAATTCTGAAATTTTTAGCTTTTTCCTGTTAATCCTAGCATGATAAAGAAGATTCAAAGAGAGTGAGATGCCAGCTCCTTTCATTCAGTCAGTAGCTTCAAACATTTCTGGTATATGAAAAACATGTTTTTCAATGGCAAAAATCAATGAATATTGTAAATGCACAAACAGTAATATCTCCACATTGCAAGGTGCAATTCTGAAATTTTTAGCTTTTTCCTGTTAATCCTAGCATGATAAAGAAGATTCAAAGAGAGTGAGATGCCAGCTCCTTTCATTCAGTCAGTAGCTTCAAACATTTCTGGACGTTTTTCAATGGCAAAAATCAATGAATATTGTAAATGCACAAACAGTAATATCTCCACATTGCAAGGTGCAATTCTGAAATTTTTAGCTTTTTCCTGTTAATCCTAGCATGATAAAGAAGATTCAAAGAGAGTGAGATGCCAGCTCCTTTCATTCAGTCAGTAGCTTCAAACATTTCTGGACGTTTTTCAATGGCAAAAATCAATGAATATTGTAAATGCACAAACAGTAATATCTCCACATTGCAAGGTGCAATTCTGAAATTTTTAGCTTTTTCCTGTTAATCCTAGCATGATAAAGAAGATTCAAAGAGAGTGAGATGCCAGCTCCTTTCATTCAGTCAGTAGCTTCAAACATTTCTGGACGTTTTTCAATGGCAAAAATCAATGAATATTGTAAATGCACAAACAGTAATATCTCCACATTGCAAGGTGCAATTCTGAAATTTTTAGCTTTTTCCTGTTAATCCTAGCATGATAAAGAAGATTCAAAGAGAGTGAGATGCCAGCTCCTTTCATTCAGTCAGTAGCTTCAAACATTTCTGGACGTTTTTCAATGGCAAAAATCAATGAATATTGTAAATGCACAAACAGTAATATCTCCACATTGCAAGGTGCAATTCTGAAATTTTTAGCTTTTTCCTGCTAATCCTAGCATGATAAAGAAGATTCAAAGAGAGTGAGATGCCAGCTCCTTTCATTCAGTCAGTAGCTTCAAACATTTCTGGTATATGAAAAACATGTTTTTCAATGGCAAAAATCAATGAATATTATAAATGCACAAACAGTAATATCTCCACATTGCAAGGTGCAATTCTGAAATTTTTAGCTTTTTCCTGTTAATCCTAGCATGATAAAGAAGATTCAAAGAGAGTGAGATGCCAGCTCCTTTCATTCAGTCAGTAGCTTCAAACATTTCTGGACGTTTTTCAATGGCAAAAATCAATGAATATTGTAAATGCACAAACAGTAATATCTCCACATTGCAAGGTGCAATTCTGAAATTTTTTGCTTTTTCCTGCTAATCCTAGCATGATAAAGAAGATTCAAAGAGAGTGAGATGCCAGCTCCTTTCATTCAGTCAGTAGCTTCAAACATTTCTGGACGTTTTTCAATGGCAAAAATCAATGAATATTGTAAATGCACAAACAGTAATATCTCCACATTGCAAGGTGCAATTCTGAAATTTTTTGCTTCTTCCTGCTAATCCTAGCATGATAAAGAAGATTCAAAGAGAGTGAGATGCCAGCTCCTTTCATTCAGTCAGTAGCTTCAAACATTTCTGGTATATGAAAAACATGTTTTTCAATGGCAAAAATCAATGAATATTGTAAATGCACAAACAGTAATATCTCCACATTGCACGGTGCAATTCTGAAATTTTTAGCTTTTTCCTGTTAATCCTAGCATGATAACGAAGATTCAAAGAGAGTGAGATGCCAGCTCCTTTCATTCAGTCAGTAGCTTCAAACATTTCTGGTATATGAAAAACATGTTTTTCAATGGCAAAAATCAATGAATATTGTAAATGCACAAACAGTAATATCTCCACATTGCACGGTGCAATTCTGAAATTTTTAGCTTTTTCCTGTTAATCCTAGCATGATAAAGAAGATTCAAAGAGAGTGAGATGCCAGCTCCTTTCATTCAGTCAGTAGCTTCAAACATTTCTGGACGTTTTTCAATGGCAAAAATCAATGAATATTGTAAATGCACAAACAGTAATATCTCCACATTGCACGGTGCAATTCTGAAATTTTTTGCTTTTTCCTGTTAATCCTAGCATGATAAAGAAGATTCAAAGAGAGTGAGATGCCAGCTCCTTTCATTCAGTCAGTAGCTTCAAACATTTCTGGTATATGAAAAACATGTTTTTCAATGGCAAAAATCAATGAATATTGTAAATGCACAAACAGTAATATCTCCACATTGCACGGTGCAATTCTGAAATTTTTAGCTTTTTCCTGTTAATCCTAGCATGATAAAGAAGATTCAAAGAGAGTGAGATGCCAGCTCCTTTCATTCAGTCAGTAGCTTCAAACATTTCTGGTATATGAAAAACATGTTTTTCAATGGCAAAAATCAATGAATATTGTAAATGCACAAACAGTAATATCTCCACATTGCAAGGTGCAATTCTGAAATTTTTTGC
Organism: Phyllobates terribilis; assembly: GCF_046119375.1. Classification (NCBI taxonomy): domain Eukaryota; kingdom Metazoa; phylum Chordata; class Amphibia; order Anura; family Dendrobatidae; genus Phyllobates; species Phyllobates terribilis. The sequence goes on from NW_027366431.1 coordinate 29,620, forward strand.
TTTTTCCTGTTAATCCTAGCATGATAAAGAAGATTCAAAGAGAGTGAGATGCCAGCTCCTTTCATTCAGTCAGTAGCTTCAAACATTTCTGGTATATGAAAAACATGTTTTTCAATGGCAAAAATCAATGAATATTGTAAATGCACAAACAGTAATATCTCCACATTGCACGGTGCAATTCTGAAATTTTTAGCTTTTTCCTGCTAATCCTAGCATGATAAAGAAGATTCAAAGAGAGTGAGATGCCAGCTCCTTTCATTCAGTCAGTAGCTTCAAACATTTCTGGACGTTTTTCAATGGCAAAAATCAATGAATATTGTAAATGCACAAACAGTAATATCTCCACATTGCAAGGTGCAATTCTGAAATTTTTAGCTTTTTCCTGTTAATCCTAGCATGATAAAGAAGATTCAAAGAGAGTGAGATGCCAGCTCCTTTCATTCAGTCAGTAGCTTCAAACATTTCTGGACGTTTTTCAATGGCAAAAATCAATGAATATTGTAAATGCACAAACAGTAATATCTCCACATTGCAAGGTGCAATTCTGAAATTTTTAGCTTTTTCCTGCTAATCCTAGCATGATAAAGAAGATTCAAAGAGAGTGAGATGCCAGCTCCTTTCATTCAGTCAGTAGCTTCAAACATTTCTGGTATATGAAAAACATGTTTTTCAATGGCAAAAATCAATGAATATTATAAATGCACAAACAGTAATATCTCCACATTGCAAGGTGCAATTCTGAAATTTTTAGCTTTTTCCTGTTAATCCTAGCATGATAAAGAAGATTCAAAGAGAGTGAGATGCCAGCTCCTTTCATTCAGTCAGTAGCTTCAAACATTTCTGGACGTTTTTCAATGGCAAAAATCAATGAATATTGTAAATGCACAAACAGTAATATCTCCACATTGCAAGGTGCAATTCTGAAATTTTTTGCTTTTTCCTGCTAATCCTAGCATGATAAAGAAGATTCAAAGAGAGTGAGATGCCAGCTCCTTTCATTCAGTCAGTAGCTTCAAACATTTCTGGACGTTTTTCAATGGCAAAAATCAATGAATATTGTAAATGCACAAACAGTAATATCTCCACATTGCAAGGTGCAATTCTGAAATTTTTTGCTTTTTCCTGCTAATCCTAGCATGATAAAGAAGATTCAAAGAGAGTGAGATGCCAGCTCCTTTCATTCAGTCAGTAGCTTCAAACATTTCTGGTATATGAAAAACATGTTTTTCAATGGCAAAAATCAATGAATATTGTAAATGCACAAACAGTAATATCTCCACATTGCACGGTGCAATTCTGAAATTTTTAGCTTTTTCCTGTTAATCCTAGCATGATAACGAAGATTCAAAGAGAGTGAGATGCCAGCTCCTTTCATTCAGTCAGTAGCTTCAAACATTTCTGGTATATGAAAAACATGTTTTTCAATGGCAAAAATCAATGAATATTGTAAATGCACAAACAGTAATATCTCCACATTGCACGGTGCAATTCTGAAATTTTTAGCTTTTTCCTGTTAATCCTAGCATGATAAAGAAGATTCAAAGAGAGTGAGATGCCAGCTCCTTTCATTCAGTCAGTAGCTTCAAACATTTCTGGACGTTTTTCAATGGCAAAAATCAATGAATATTGTAAATGCACAAACAGTAATATCTCCACATTGCACGGTGCAATTCTGAAATTTTTTGCTTTTTCCTGTTAATCCTAGCATGATAAAGAAGATTCAAAGAGAGTGAGATGCCAGCTCCTTTCATTCAGTCAGTAGCTTCAAACATTTCTGGTATATGAAAAACATGTTTTTCAATGGCAAAAATCAATGAATATTGTAAATGCACAAACAGTAATATCTCCACATTGCACGGTGCAATTCTGAAATTTTTAGCTTTTTCCTGTTAATCCTAGCATGATAAAGAAGATTCAAAGAGAGTGAGATGCCAGCTCCTTTCATTCAGTCAGTAGCTTCAAACATTTCTGGTATATGAAAAACATGTTTTTCAATGGCAAAAATCAATGAATATTGTAAATGCACAAACAGTAATATCTCCACATTGCAAGGTGCAATTCTGAAATTTTTTGCTTTTTCCTGTTAATCCTAGCATGATAAAGAAGATTCAAAGAGAGTGAGATGCCAGCTCCTTTCATTCAGTCAGTAGCTTCAAACATTTCTGGTATATGAAAAACATGTTTTTCAATGGCAAAAATCAATGAATATTGTAAATGCACAAACAGTAATATCTCCACATTGCACGGTGCAATTCTGAAATTTTTAGCTTTTTCCTGCTAATCCTAGCATGATAAAGAAGATTCAAAGAGAGTGAGATGCCAGCTCCTTTCATTCAGTCAGTAGCTTCAAACATTTCTGGACGTTTTTCAATGGCAAAAATCAATGAATATTGTAAATGCACAAACAGTAATATCTCCACATTGCAAGGTGCAATTCTGAAATTTTTTGCTTTTTCCTGTTAATCCTAGCATGATAAAGAAGATTCAAAGAGAGTGAGATGCCAGATCCTTTCATTCAGTCAGTAGCTTCAAACATTTCTGGTATATGAAAAACATGTTTTTCAATGGCAAAAATCAATGAATATTGTAAATGCACAAACAGTAATATCTCCACATTGCAAGGTGCAATTCTGAAATTTTTAGCTTTTTCCTGCTAATCCTAGCATGATAAAGAAGATTCAAAGAGAGTGAGATGCCAGCTCCTTTCATTCAGTCAGTAGCTTCAAACATTTCTGGTATATGAAAAACATGTTTTTCAATGGCAAAAATCAATGAATATTGTAAATGCACAAACAGTAATATCTCCACATTGCACGGTGCAATTCTGAAATTTTTAGCTTTTTCCTGCTAATCCTAGCATGATAAAGAAGATTCAAAGAGAGTGAGATGCCAGCTCCTTTCATTCAGTCAGTAGCTTCAAACATTTCTGGTATATGAAAAACATGTTTTTCAATGGCAAAAATCAATGAATATTGTAAATGCACAAACAGTAATATCTCCACATTGCAAGGTGCAATTCTGAAATTTTTAGCTTTTTCCTGTTAATCCTAGCATGATAAAGAAGATTCAAAGAGAGTGAGATGCCAGCTCCTTTCATTCAGTCAGTAGCTTCAAACATTTCTGGTATATGAAAAACATGTTTTTCAATGGCAAAAATCAATGAATATTGTAAATGCACAAACAGTAATATCTCCACATTGCAAGGTGCAATTCTGAAATTTTTAGCTTTTTCCTGTTAATCCTAGCATGATAAAGAAGATTCAAAGAGAGTGAGATGCCAGCTCCTTTCATTCAGTCAGTAGCTTCAAACATTTCTGGACGTTTTTCAATGGCAAAAATCAATGAATATTGTAAATGCACAAACAGTAATATCTCCACATTGCAAGGTGCAATTCTGAAATTTTTAGCTTTTTCCTGTTAATCCTACCATGATAAAGAAGATTCAAAGAGAGTGAGATGCCAGCTCCTTTCATTCAGTCAGTAGCTTCAAACATTTCTGGACGTTTTTCAATGGCAAAAATCAATGAATATTGTAAATGCACAAACAGTAATATCTCCACATTGCAAGGTGCAATTCTGAAATTTTTAGCTTTTTCCTGCTAATCCTAGCATGATAAAGAAGATTCAAAGAGAGTGAGATGCCAGCTCCTTTCATTCAGTCAGTAGCTTCAAACATTTCTGGTATATGAAAAACATGTTTTTCAATGGCAAAAATCAATGAATATTGTAAATGCACAAACAGTAATATCTCCACATTGCAAGGTGCAATTCTGAAATTTTTAGCTTTTTCCTGTTAATCCTAGCATGATAAAGAAGATTCAAAGAGAGTGAGATGCCAGCTCCTTTCATTCAGTCAGTAGCTTCAAACATTTCTGGTATATGAAAAACATGTTTTTCAATGGCAAAAATCAATGAATATTGTAAATGCACAAACAGTAATATCTCCACATTGCAAGGTGCAATTCTGAAATTTTTAGCTTTTTCCTGCTAATCCTAGCATGATAAAGAAGATTCAAAGAGAGTGAGATGCCAGCTCCTTTCATTCAGTCAGTAGCTTCAAACATTTCTGGTATATGAAAAACATGTTTTTCAATGGCAAAAATCAATGAATATTGTAAATGCACAAACAGTAATATCTCCACATTGCAAGGTGCAATTCTGAAATTTTTAGCTTTTTCCTGTTAATCCTAGCATGATAAAGAAGATTCAAAGAGAGTGAGATGCCAGCTCCTTTCATTCAGTCAGTAGCTTCAAACATTTCTGGACGTTTTTCAATGGCAAAAATCAATGAATATTGTAAATGCACAAACAGTAATATCTCCACATTGCAAGGTGCAATTCTGAAATTTTTTGCTTTTTCCTGCTAATCCTAGCATGATAAAGAAGATTCAAAGAGAGTGAGATGCCAGCTCCTTTCATTCAGTCAGTAGCTTCAAACATTTCTGGACGTTTTTCAATGGCAAAAATCAATGAATATTGTAAATGCACAAACAGTAATATCTCCACATTGCAAGGTGCAATTCTGAAATTTTTTGCTTTTTCCTGCTAATCCTAGCATGATAAAGAAGATTCAAAGAGAGTGAGATGCCAGCTCCTTTCATTCAGTCAGTAGCTTCAAACATTTCTGGTATATGAAAAACATGTTTTTCAATGGCAAAAATCAATGAATATTGTAAATGCACAAACAGTAATATCTCCACATTGCACGGTGCAATTCTGAAATTTTTAGCTTTTTCCTGTTAATCCTAGCATGATAACGAAGATTCAAAGAGAGTGAGATGCCAGCTCCTTTCATTCAGTCAGTAGCTTCAAACATTTCTGGTATATGAAAAACATGTTTTTCAATGGCAAAAATCAATGAATATTGTAAATGCACAAACAGTAATATCTCCACATTGCACGGTGCAATTCTGAAATTTTTAGCTTTTTCCTGTTAATCCTAGCATGATAAAGAAGATTCAAAGAGAGTGAGATGCCAGCTCCTTTCATTCAGTCAGTAGCTTCAAACATTTCTGGACGTTTTTCAATGGCAAAAATCAATGAATATTGTAAATGCACAAACAGTAATATCTCCACATTGCACGGTGCAATTCTGAAATTTTTTGCTTTTTCCTGTTAATCCTAGCATGATAAAGAAGATTCAAAGAGAGTGAGATGCCAGCTCCTTTCATTCAGTCAGTAGCTTCAAACATTTCTGGTATATGAAAAACATGTTTTTCAATGGCAAAAATCAATGAATATTGTAAATGCACAAACAGTAATATCTCCACATTGCACGGTGTAATTCTGAAATTTTTAGCTTTTTCCTGTTAATCCTAGCATGATAAAGAAGATTCAAAGAGAGTGAGATGCCAGCTCCTTTCATTCAGTCAGTAGCTTCAAACATTTCTGGTATATGAAAAACATGTTTTTCAATGGCAAAAATCAATGAATATTGTAAATGCACAAACAGTAATATCTCCACATTGCAAGGTGCAATTCTGAAATTTTTTGCTTTTTCCTGTTAATCCTAGCATGATAAAGAAGATTCAAAGAGAGTGAGATGCCAGCTCCTTTCATTCAGTCAGTAGCTTCAAACATTTCTGGTATATGAAAAACATGTTTTTCAATGGCAAAAATCAATGAATATTGTAAATGCACAAACAGTAATATCTCCACATTGCACGGTGCAATTCTGAAATTTTTAGCTTTTTCCTGCTAATCCTAGCATGATAAAGAAGATTCAAAGAGAGTGAGATGCCAGCTCCTTTCATTCAGTCAGTAGCTTCAAACATTTCTGGACGTTTTTCAATGGCAAAAATCAATGAATATTGTAAATGCACAAACAGTAATATCTCCACATTGCAAGGTGCAATTCTGAAATTTTTTGCTTTTTCCTGTTAATCCTAGCATGATAAAGAAGATTCAAAGAGAGTGAGATGCCAGATCCTTTCATTCAGTCAGTAGCTTCAAACATTTCTGGACGTTTTTCAATGGCAAAAATCAATGAATATTGTAAATGCACAAACAGTAATATCTCCACATTGCAAGGTGCAATTCTGAAATTTTTAGCTTTTTCCTGCTAATCCTAGCATGATAAAGAAGATTCAAAGAGAGTGAGATGCCAGCTCCTTTCATTCAGTCAGTAGCTTCAAACATTTCTGGTATATGAAAAACATGTTTTTCAATGGCAAAAATCAATGAATATTGTAAATGCACAAACAGTAATATCTCCACATTGCACGGTGCAATTCTGAAATTTTTAGCTTTTTCCTGCTAATCCTAGCATGATAAAGAAGATTCAAAGAGAGTGAGATGCCAGCTCCTTTCATTCAGTCAGTAGCTTCAAACATTTCTGGTATATGAAAAACATGTTTTTCAATGGCAAAAATCAATGAATATTGTAAATGCACAAACAGTAATATCTCCACATTGCAAGGTGCAATTCTGAAATTTTTAGCTTTTTCCTGTTAATCCTAGCATGATAAAGAAGATTCAAAGAGAGTGAGATGCCAGCTCCTTTCATTCAGTCAGTAGCTTCAAACATTTCTGGTATATGAAAAACATGTTTTTCAATGGCAAAAATCAATGAATATTGTAAATGCACAAACAGTAATATCTCCACATTGCAAGGTGCAATTCTGAAATTTTTAGCTTTTTCCTGTTAATCCTAGCATGATAAAGAAGATTCAAAGAGAGTGAGATGCCAGCTCCTTTCATTCAGTCAGTAGCTTCAAACATTTCTGGACGTTTTTCAATGGCAAAAATCAATGAATATTGTAAATGCACAAACAGTAATATCTCCACATTGCAAGGTGCAATTCTGAAATTTTTAGCTTTTTCCTGTTAATCCTACCATGATAAAGAAGATTCAAAGAGAGTGAGATGCCAGCTCCTTTCATTCAGTCAGTAGCTTCAAACATTTCTGGACGTTTTTCAATGGCAAAAATCAATGAATATTGTAAATGCACAAACAGTAATATCTCCACATTGCAAGGTGCAATTCTGAAATTTTTAGCTTTTTCCTGCTAATCCTAGCATGATAAAGAAGATTCAAAGAGAGTGAGATGCCAGCTCCTTTCATTCAGTCAGTAGCTTCAAACATTTCTGGTATATGAAAAACATGTTTTTCAATGGCAAAAATCAATGAATATTGTAAATGCACAAACAGTAATATCTCCACATTGCAAGGTGCAATTCTGAAATTTTTAGCTTTTTCCTGTTAATCCTAGCATGATAAAGAAGATTCAAAGAGAGTGAGATGCCAGCTCCTTTCATTCAGTCAGTAGCTTCAAACATTTCTGGTATATGAAAAACATGTTTTTCAATGGCAAAAATCAATGAATATTGTAAATGCACAAACAGTAATATCTCCACATTGCAAGGTGCAATTCTGAAATTTTTAGCTTTTTCCTGTTAATCCTAGCATGATAAAGAAGATTCAAAGAGAGTGAGATGCCAGCTCCTTTCATTCAGTCAGTAGCTTCAAACATTTCTGGACGTTTTTCAATGGCAAAAATCAATGAATATTGTAAATGCACAAACAGTAATATCTCCACATTGCAAGGTGCAATTCTGAAATTTTTAGCTTTTTCCTGCTAATCCTAGCATGATAAAGAAGATTCAAAGAGAGTGAGATGCCAGCTCCTTTCATTCAGTCAGTAGCTTCAAACATTTCTGGTATATGAAAAACATGTTTTTCAATGGCAAAAATCAATGAATATTGTAAATGCACAAACAGTAATATCTCCACATTGCACGGTGCAATTCTGAAATTTTTAGCTTTTTCCTGTTAATCCTAGCATGATAAAGAAGATTCAAAGAGAGTGAGATGCCAGCTCCTTTCATTCAGTCAGTAGCTTCAAACATTTCTGGTATATGAAAAACATGTTTTTCAATGGCAAAAATCAATGAATATTGTAAATGCACAAACAGTAATATCTCCACATTGCAAGGTGCAATTCTGAAATTTTTTGCTTTTTCCTGTTAATCCTAGCATGATAAAGAAGATTCAAAGAGAGTGAGATGCCAGCTCCTTTCATTCAGTCAGTAGCTTCAAACATTTCTGGTATATGAAAAACATGTTTTTCAATGGCAAAAATCAATGAATATTGTAAATGCACAAACAGTAATATCTCCACATTGCAAGGTGCAATTCTGAAATTTTTAGCTTTTTCCTGTTAATCCTAGCATGATAAAGAAGATTCAAAGAGAGTGAGATGCCAGCTCCTTTCATTCAGTCAGTAGCTTCAAACATTTCTGGACGTTTTTCAATGGCAAAAATAAATGAATATTGTAAATGCACAAACAGTAATATCTCCACATTGCAAGGTGCAATTCTGAAATTTTTTGCTTTTTCCTGCTAATCCTAGCATGATAAAGAAGATTCAAAGAGAGTGAGATGCCAGCTCCTTTCATTCAGTCAGTAGCTTCAAACATTTCTGGACGTTTTTCAATGGCAAAAATCAATGAATATTGTAAATGCACAAACAGTAATATCTCCACATTGCAAGGTGCAATTCTGAAATTTTTTGCTTTTTCCTGCTAATCCTAGCATGATAAAGAAGATTCAAAGAGAGTGAGATGCCAGCTCCTTTCATTCAGTCAGTAGCTTCAAACATTTCTGGTATATGAAAAACATGTTTTTCAATGGCAAAAATCAATGAATATTGTAAATGCACAAACAGTAATATCTCCACATTGCACGGTGCAATTCTGAAATTTTTAGCTTTTTCCTGTTAATCCTAGCATGATAAAGAAGATTCAAAGAGAGTGAGATGCCAGCTCCTTTCATTCAGTCAGTAGCTTCAAACATTTCTGGTATATGAAAAACATGTTTTTCAATGGCAAAAATCAATGAATATTGTAAATGCACAAACAGTAATATCTCCACATTGCAAGGTGCAATTCTGAAATTTTTAGCTTTTTCCTGTTAATCCTAGCATGATAAAGAAGATTCAAAGAGAGTGAGATGCCAGCTCCTTTCATTCAGTCAGTAGCTTCAAACATTTCTGGTATATGAAAAACATGTTTTTCAATGGCAAAAATCAATGAATATTGTAAATGCACAAACAGTAATATCTCCACATTGCAAGGTGCAATTCTGAAATTTTTAGCTTTTTCCTGTTAATCCTAGCATGATAAAGAAGATTCAAAGAGAGTGAGATGCCAGCTCCTTTCATTCAGTCAGTAGCTTCAAACATTTCTGGTATATGAAAAACATGTTTTTCAATGGCAAAAATCAATGAATATTGTAAATGCACAAACAGTAATATCTCCACATTGCAAGGTGCAATTCTGAAATTTTTAGCTTTTTCCTGTTAATCCTAGCATGATAAAGAAGATTCAAAGAGAGTGAGATGCCAGCTCCTTTCATTCAGTCAGTAGCTTCAAACATTTCTGGACGTTTTTCAATGGCAAAAATCAATGAATATTGTAAATGCACAAACAGTAATATCTCCACATTGCAAGGTGCAATTCTGAAATTTTTTGCTTTTTCCTGCTAATCCTAGCATGATAAAGAAGATTCAAAGAGAGTGAGATGCCAGCTCCTTTCATTCAGTCAGTAGCTTCAAACATTTCTGGTATATGAAAAACATGTTTTTCAATGGCAAAAATCAATGAATATTGTAAATGCACAAACAGTAATATCTCCACATTGCACGGTGCAATTCTGAAATTTTTAGCTTTTTCCTGTTAATCCTAGCATGATAAAGAAGATTCAAAGAGAGTGAGATGCCAGCTCCTTTCATTCAGTCAGTAGCTTCAAACATTTCTGGTATATGAAAAACATGTTTTTCAATGGCAAAAATCAATGAATATTGTAAATGCACAAACAGTAATATCTCCACATTGCACGGTGCAATTCTGAAATTTTTAGCTTTTTCCTGTTAATCCTAGCATGATAAAGAAGATTCAAAGAGAGTGAGATGCCAGCTCCTTTCATTCAGTCAGTAGCTTCAAACATTTCTGGACGTTTTTCAATGGCAAAAATCAATGAATATTGTAAATGCACAAACAGTAATATGTCCACATTGCAAGGTGCAATTCTGAAATTTTTAGCTTTTTCCTGTTAATCCTAGCATGATAAAGAAGATTCAAAGAGAGTGAGATGCCAGCTCCTTTCATTCAGTCAGTAGCTTCAAACATTTCTGGTATATGAAAAACATGTTTTTCAATGGCAAAAATCAATGAATATTGTAAATGCACAAACAGTAATATCTCCACATTGCAAGGTGCAATTCTGAAATTTTTAGCTTTTTCCTGTTAATCCTAGCATGATAAAGAAGATTCAAAGAGAGTGAGATGCCAGCTCCTTTCATTCAGTCAGTAGCTTCAAACATTTCTGGTATATGAAAAACATGTTTTTCAATGGCAAAAATCAATGAATATTGTAAATGCACAAACAGTAATATCTCCACATTGCACGGTGCAATTCTGAAATTTTTAGCTTTTTCCTGTTAATCCTAGCATGATAAAGAAGATTCAAAGAGAGTGAGATGCCAGCTCCTTTCATTCAGTCAGTAGCTTCAAACATTTCTGGACGTTTTTCAATGGCAAAAATCAATGAATATTGTAAATGCACAAACAGTAATATCTCCACATTGCACGGTGCAATTCTGAAATTTTTAGCTTTTTCCTGCTAATCCTAGCATGATAAAGAAGATTCAAAGAGAGTGAGATGCCAGCTCCTTTCATTCAGTCAGTAGCTTCAAACATTTCTGGTATATGAAAAACATGTTTTTCAATGGCAAAAATCAATGAATATTGTAAATGCACAAACAGTAATATCTCCACATTGCAAGGTGCAATTCTGAAATTTTTAGCTTTTTCCTGCTAATCCTAGCATGATAAAGAAGATTCAAAGAGAGTGAGATGCCAGCTCCTTTCATTCAGTCAGTAGCTTCAAACATTTCTGGTATATGAAAAACATGTTTTTCAATGGCAAAAATCAATGAATATTGTAAATGCACAAACAGTAATATCTCCACATTGCAAGGTGCAATTCTGAAATTTTTTGCTTTTTCCTGCTAATCCTAGCATGATAAAGAAGATTCAAAGAGAGTGAGATGCCAGCTCCTTTCATTCAGTCAGTAGCTTCAAACATTTCTGGTATATGAAAAACATGTTTTTCAATGGCAAAAATCAATGAATATTGTAAATGCACAAACAGTAATATCTCCACATTGCACGGTGCAATTCTGAAATTTTTAGCTTTTTCCTGTTAATCCTAGCATGATAAAGAAGATTCAAAGAGAGTGAGATGCCAGCTCCTTTCATTCAGTCAGTAGCTTCAAACATTTCTGGTATATGAAAAACATGTTTTTCAATGGCAAAAATCAATGAATATTGTAAATGCACAAACAGTAATATCTCCACATTGCAAGGTGCAATTCTGAAATTTTTAGCTTTTTCCTGTTAATCCTAGCATGATAAAGAAGATTCAAAGAGAGTGAGATGCCAGCTCCTTTCATTCAGTCAGTAGCTTCAAACATTTCTGGTATATGAAAAACATGTTTTTCAATGGCAAAAATCAATGAATATTGTAAATGCACAAACAGTAATATCTCCACATTGCACGGTGCAATTCTGAAATTTTTTGCTTTTTCCTGTTAATCCTAGCATGATAAAGAAGATTCAAAGAGAGTGAGATGCCAGCTCCTTTCATTCAGTCAGTAGCTTCAAACATTTCTGGTATATGAAAAACATGTTTTTCAATGGCAAAAATCAATGAATATTGTAAATGCACAAACAGTAATATCTCCACATTGCACGGTGCAATTCTGAAATTTTTTGCTTTTTCCTGCTAATCCTAGCATGATAAAGAAGATTCAAAGAGAGTGAGATGCCAGCTCCTTTCATTCAGTCAGTAGCTTCAAACATTTCTGGTATATGAAAAACATGTTTTTCAATGGCAAAAATCAATGAATATTGTAAATGCACAAACAGTAATATCTCCACATTGCACGGTGCAATTCTGAAATTTTTTGCTTTTTCCTGCTAATCCTAGCATGATAAAGAAGATTCAAAGAGAGTGAGATGCCAGCTCCTTTCATTCAGTCAGTAGCTTCAAACATTTCTGGACATTTTTCAATGGGAAAAATCAATGAATATTGTAAATGCACAAACAGTAATATCTCCACATTGCACGGTGCAATTCTGAAATTTTTAGCTTTTTCCTGCTAATCCTAGCATGATAAAGAAGATTCAAAGAGAGTGAGATGCCAGCTCCTTTCATTCAGTCAGTAGCTTCAAACATTTCTGGACGTTTTTCAATGGCAAAAATCAATGAATATTGTAAATGCACAAACAGTAATATCTCCACATTGCAAGGTGCAATTCTGAAATTTTTAGCTTTTTCCTGCTAATCCTAGCATGATAAAGAAGATTCAAAGAGAGTGAGATGCCAGCTCCTTTCATTCAGTCAGTAGCTTCAAACATTTCTGGTATATGAAAAACATGTTTTTCAATGGCAAAAATCAATGAATATTGTAAATGCACAAACAGTAATATCTCCACATTGCAAGGTGGAATTCTGAAATTTTTAGCTTTTTCCTGCTAATCCTAGCATGATAAAGAAGATTCAAAGAGAGTGAGATGCCAGCTCCTTTCATTCAGTCAGTAGCTTCAAACATTTCTGGTATATGAAAAACATGTTTTTCAATGGCAAAAATCAATGAATATTGTAAATGCACAAACAGTAATATCTCCACATTGCACGGTGCAATTCTGAAATTTTTTGCTTTTTCCTGCTAATCCTAGCATGATAAAGAAGATTCAAAGAGAGTGAGATGCCAGCTCCTTTCATTCAGTCAGTAGCTTCAAACATTTCTGGTATATGAAAAACATGTTTTTCAATGGCAAAAATCAATGAATATTGTAAATGCACAAACAGTAATATCTCCACATTGCACGGTGCAATTCTGAAATTTTTTGCTTTTTCCTGTTAATCCTAGCATGATAAAGAAGATTCAAAGAGAGTGAGATGCCAGCTCCTTTCATTCAGTCAGTAGCTTCAAACATTTCTGGTATATGAAAAACATGTTTTTCAATGGCAAAAATCAATGAATATTGTAAATGCACAAACAGTAATATCTCCACATTGCACGGTGCAATTCTGAAATTTTTTGCTTTTTCCTGCTAATCCTAGCATGATAAAGAAGATTCAAAGAGAGTGAGATGCCAGCTCCTTTCATTCAGTCAGTAGCTTCAAACATTTCTGGACGTTTTTCAATGGCAAAAATCAATGAATATTGTAAATGCACAAACAGTAATATCTCCACATTGCACGGTGCAATTCTGAAATTTTTTGCTTTTTCCTGCTAATCCTAGCATGATAAAGAAGATTCAAAGAGAGTGAGATGCCAGCTCCTTTCATTCAGTCAGTAGCTTCAAACATTTCTGGTATATGAAAAACATGTTTTTCAATGGCAAAAATCAATGAATATTGTAAATGCACAAACAGTAATATCTCCACATTGCACGGTGCAATTCTGAAATTTTTAGCTTTTTCCTGTTAATCCTAGCATGATAAAGAAGATTCAAAGAGAGTGAGATGCCAGCTCCTTTCATTCAGTCAGTAGCTTCAAACATTTCTGGTATATGAAAAACATGTTTTTCAATGGCAAAAATCAATGAATATTGTAAATGCACAAACAGTAATATCTCCACATTGCACGGTGCAATTCTGAAATTTTTAGCTTTTTCCTGTTAATCCTAGCATGATAAAGAAGATTCAAAGAGAGTGAGATGCCAGCTCCTTTCATTCAGTCAGTAGCTTCAAACATTTCTGGTATATGAAAAACATGTTTTTCAATGGCAAAAATCAATGAATATTGTAAATGCACAAACAGTAATATCTCCACATTGCACGGTGCAATTCTGAAATTTTTTGCTTTTTCCTGCTAATCCTAGCATGATAAAGAAGATTCAAAGAGAGTGAGATGCCAGCTCCTTTCATTCAGTCAGTAGCTTCAAACATTTCTGGTATATGAAAAACATGTTTTTCAATGGCAAAAATCAATGAATATTGTAAATGCACAAACAGTAATATCTCCACATTGCACGGTGCAATTCTGAAATTTTTTGCTTTTTCCTGCTAATCCTAGCATGATAAAGAAGATTCAAAGAGAGTGAGATGCCAGCTCCTTTCATTCAGTCAGTAGCTTCAAACATTTCTGGTATATGAAAAACATGTTTTTCAATGGCAAAAATCAATGAATATTGTAAATGCACAAACAGTAATATCTCCACATTGCAAGGTGCAATTCTGAAATTTTTAGCTTTTTCCTGTTAATCCTAGCATGATAAAGAAGATTCAAAGAGAGTGAGATGCCAGCTCCTTTCATTCAGTCAGTAGCTTCAAACATTTCTGGTATATGAAAAACATGTTTTTCAATGGCAAAAATCAATGAATATTGTAAATGCACAAACAGTAATATCTCCACATTGCAAGGTGCAATTCTGAAATTTTTAGCTTTTTCCTGTTAATCCTAGCATGATAAAGAAGATTCAAAGAGAGTGAGATGCCAGCTCCTTTCATTCAGTCAGTAGCTTCAAACATTTCTGGTATATGAAAAACATGTTTTTCAATGGCAAAAATCAATGAATATTGTAAATGCACAAACAGTAATATCTCCACATTGCAAGGTGCAATTCTGAAATTTTTAGCTTTTTCCTGCTAATCCTAGCATGATAAAGAAGATTCAAAGAGAGTGAGATGCCAGCTCCTTTCATTCAGTCAGTAGCTTCAAACATTTCTGGTATATGAAAAACATGTTTTTCAATGGCAAAAATCAATGAATATTGTAAATGCACAAACAGTAATATCTCCACATTGCAAGGTGCAATTCTGAAATTTTTTGCTTTTTCCTGCTAATCCTAGCATGATAAAGAAGATTCAAAGAGAGTGAGATGCCAGCTCCTTTCATTCAGTCAGTAGCTTCAAACATTTCTGGTATATGAAAAACATGTTTTTCAATGGCAAAAATCAATGAATATTGTAAATGCACAAACAGTAATATCTCCACATTGCACGGTGCAATTCTGAAATTTTTAGCTTTTTCCTGTTAATCCTAGCATGATAAAGAAGATTCAAAGAGAGTGAGATGCCAGCTCCTTTCATTCAGTCAGTAGCTTCAAACATTTCTGGTATATGAAAAACATGTTTTTCAATGGCAAAAATCAATGAATATTGTAAATGCACAAACAGTAATATCTCCACATTGCAAGGTGCAATTCTGAAATTTTTAGCTTTTTCCTGTTAATCCTAGCATGATAAAGAAGATTCAAAGAGAGTGAGATGCCAGCTCCTTTCATTCAGTCAGTAGCTTCAAACATTTCTGGTATATGAAAAACATGTTTTTCAATGGCAAAAATCAATGAATATTGTAAATGCACAAACAGTAATATCTCCACATTGCAAGGTGCAATTCTGAAATTTTTAGCTTTTTCCTGTTAATCCTAGCATGATAAAGAAGATTCAAAGAGAGTGAGATGCCAGCTCCTTTCATTCAGTCAGTAGCTTCAAACATTTCTGGTATATGAAAAACATGTTTTTCAATGGCAAAAATCAATGAATATTGTAAATGCACAAACAGTAATATCTCCACATTGCAAGGTGCAATTCTGAAATTTTTTAGCTTTTTCCTGTTAATCCTAGCATGATAAAGAAGATTCAAAGAGAGTGAGATGCCAGCTCCTTTCATTCAGTCAGTAGCTTCAAACATTTCTGGACGTTTTTCAATGGCAAAAATCAATGAATATTGTAAATGCACAAACAGTAATATCTCCACATTGCAAGGTGCAATTCTGAAATTTTTTGCTTTTTCCTGCTAATCCTAGCATGATAAAGAAGATTCAAAGAGAGTGAGATGCCAGCTCCTTTCATTCAGTCAGTAGCTTCAAACATTTCTGGACGTTTTTCAATGGCAAAAATCAATGAATATTGTAAATGCACAAACAGTAATATCTCCACATTGCACGGTGCAATTCTGAAATTTTTTGCTTTTTCCTGTTAATCCTAGCATGATAAAGAAGATTCAAAGAGAGTGAGATGCCAGCTCCTTTCATTCAGTCAGTAGCTTCAAACATTTCTGGTATATGAAAAACATGTTTTTCAATGGCAAAAATCAATGAATATTGTAAATGCACAAACAGTAATATCTCCACATTGCACGGTGCAATTCTGAAATTTTTTGCTTTTTCCTGCTAATCCTAGAATGGTAAATAAGATTCAAAGAGAGTGAGATGCCAGCTCCTTTCATTCAGTCAGTAGCTTCAAACATTTCTGGTATATGAAAAACATGTTTTTCAATGGCAAAAATCAATGAATATTGTAAATGCACAAACAGTAATATCTCCACATTGCACGGTGCAATTCTGAAATTTTTTGCTTTTTCCTGTTAATCCTAGCATGATAAAGAAGATTCAAAGAGAGTGAGATGCCAGCTCCTTTCATTCAGTCAGTAGCTTCAAACATTTCTGGTATATGAAAAACATGTTTTTCAATGGCAAAAATCAATGAATATTGTAAATGCACAAACAGTAATATCTCCACATTGCAAGGTGCAATTCTGAAATTTTTTGCTTTTTCCTGTTAATCCTAGCATGATAAAGAAGATTCAAAGAGAGTGAGATGCCAGCTCCTTTCATTCAGTCAGTAGCTTCAAACATTTCTGGTATATGAAAAACATGTTTTTCAATGGCAAAAATCAATGAATATTGTAAATGCACAAACAGTAATATCTCCACATTGCACGGTGCAATTCTGAAATTTTTTGCTTTTTCCTGTTAATCCTAGCATGATAAAGAAGATTCAAAGAGAGTGAGATGCCAGCTCCTTTCATTCAGTCAGTAGCTTCAAACATTTCTGGTATATGAAAAACATGTTTTTCAATGGCAAAAATCAATGAATATTGTAAATGCACAAACAGTAATATCTCCACATTGCAAGGTGCAATTCTGAAATTTTTTGCTTTTTCCTGCTAATCCTAGCATGATAAAGAAGATTCAAAGAGAGTGAGATGCCAGCTCCTTTCATTCAGTCAGTAGCTTCAAACATTTCTGGTATATGAAAAACATGTTTTTCAATGGCAAAAATCAATGAATATTGTAAATGCACAAACAGTAATATCTCCACATTGCACGGTGCAATTCTGAAATTTTTTGCTTTTTCCTGTTAATCCTAGCATGATAAAGAAGATTCAAAGAGAGTGAGATGCCAGCTCCTTTCATTCAGTCAGTAGCTTCAAACATTTCTGGTATATGAAAAACATGTTTTTCAATGGCAAAAATCAATGAATATTGTAAATGCACAAACAGTAATATCTCCACATTGCACGGTGCAATTCTGAAATTTTTTGCTTTTTCCTGCTAATCCTAGCATGATAAAGAAGATTCAAAGAGAGTGAGATGCCAGCTCCTTTCATTCAGTCAGTAGCTTCAAACATTTCTGGACGTTTTTCAATGGCAAAAATCAATGAATATTGTAAATGCACAAACAGTAATATCTCCACATTGCACGGTGCAATTCTGAAATTTTTTGCTTTTTCCTGTTAATCCTAGCATGATAAAGAAGATTCAAAGAGAGTGAGATGCCAGCTCCTTTCATTCAGTCAGTAGCTTCAAACATTTCTGGTATATGAAAAACATGTTTTTCAATGGCAAAAATCAATGAATATTGTAAATGCACAAACAGTAATATCTCCACATTGCAAGGTGCAATTCTGAAATTTTTTGCTTTTTCCTGTTAATCCTAGCATGATAAAGAAGATTCAAAGAGAGTGAGATGCCAGCTCCTTTCATTCAGTCAGTAGCTTCAAACATTTCTGGTATATGAAAAACATGTTTTTCAATGGCAAAAATCAATGAATATTGTAAATGCACAAACAGTAATATCTCCACATTGCACGGTGCAATTCTGAAATTTTTTGCTTTTTCCTGCTAATCCTAGCATGATAAAGAAGATTCAAAGAGAGTGAGATGCCAGCTCCTTTCATTCAGTCAGTAGCTTCAAACATTTCTGGACGTTTTTCAATGGCAAAAATCAATGAATATTGTAAATGCACAAACAGTAATATCTCCACATTGCACGGTGCAATTCTGAAATTTTTAGCTTTTTCCTGCTAATCCTAGCATGATAAAGAAGCTTCAAAGAGAGTGAGATGCCAGCTCCTTTCATTCAGTCAGTAGCTTCAAACATTTCTGGTATATGAAAAACATGTTTTTCAATGGCAAAAATCAATGAATATTGTAAATGCACAAACAGTAATATCTCCACATTGCACGGTGCAATTCTGAAATTTTTTGCTTTTTCCTGCTAATCCTAGCATGATAAAGAAGATTCAAAGAGAGTGAGATGCCAGCTCCTTTCATTCAGTCAGTAGCTTCAAACATTTCTGGACGTTTTTCAATGGCAAAAATCAATGAATATTGTAAATGCACAAACAGTAATATCTCCACATTGCAAGGTGCAATTCTGAAATTTTTAGCTTTTTCCTGCTAATCCTAGCATGATAAAGAAGATTCAAAGAGAGTGAGATGCCAGCTCCTTTCATTCAGTCAGTAGCTTCAAACATTTCTGGTATATGAAAAACATGTTTTTCAATGGCAAAAATCAATGAATATTGTAAATGCACAAACAGTAATATCTCCACATTGCAAGGTGCAATTCTGAAATTTTTTGCTTTTTCCTGCTAATCCTAGCATGATAAAGAAGATTCAAAGAGAGTGAGATGCCAGCTCCTTTCATTCAGTCAGTAGCTTCAAACATTTCTGGTATATGAAAAACATGTTTTTCAATGGCAAAAATCAATGAATATTGTAAATGCACAAACAGTAATATCTCCACATTGCACGGTGCAATTCTGAAATTTTTAGCTTTTTCCTGTTAATCCTAGCATGATAAAGAAGATTCAAAGAGAGTGAGATGCCAGCTCCTTTCATTCAGTCAGTAGCTTCAAACATTTCTGGTATATGAAAAACATGTTTTTCAATGGCAAAAATCAATGAATATTGTAAATGCACAAACAGTAATATCTCCACATTGCACGGTGCAATTCTGAAATTTTTAGCTTTTTCCTGTTAATCCTAGCATGATAAAGAAGATTCAAAGAGAGTGAGATGCCAGCTCCTTTCATTCAGTCAGTAGCTTCAAACATTTCTGGTATATGAAAAACATGTTTTTCAATGGCAAAAATCAATGAATATTGTAAATGCACAAACAGTAATATCTCCACATTGCACGGTGCAATTCTGAAATTTTTTGCTTTTTCCTGTTAATCCTAGCATGATAAAGAAGATTCAAAGAGAGTGAGATGCCAGCTCCTTTCATTCAGTCAGTAGCTTCAAACATTTCTGGACGTTTTTCAATGGCAAAAATCAATGAATATTGTAAATGCACAAACAGTAATATCTCCACATTGCAAGGTGCAATTCTGAAATTTTTTGCTTTTTCCTGTTAATCCTAGCATGATAAAGAAGATTCAAAGAGAGTGAGATGCCAGCTCCTTTCATTCAGTCAGTAGCTTCAAACATTTCTGGTATATGAAAAACATGTTTTTCAATGGCAAAAATCAATGAATATTGTAAATGCACAAACAGTAATATCTCCACATTGCACGGTGCAATTCTGAAATTTTTTGCTTTTTCCTGCTAATCCTAGCATGATAAAGAAGATTCAAAGAGAGTGAGATGCCAGCTCCTTTCATTCAGTCAGTAGCTTCAAACATTTCTGGACGTTTTTCAATGGCAAAAATCAATGAATATTGTAAATGCACAAACAGTAATATCTCCACATTGCACGGTGCAATTCTGAAATTTTTTGCTTTTTCCTGCTAATCCTAGCATGATAAAGATTCAAAGAGAGTGAGATGCCAGCTCCTTTCATTCAGTCAGTAGCTTCAAACATTTCTGGTATATGAAAAACATGTTTTTCAATGGCAAAAATCAATGAATATTGTAAATGCACAAACAGTAATATCTCCACATTGCAAGGAGCAATTCTGAAATTTTTTGCTTTTTCCTGCTAATCCTAGCATGATAAAGAAGATTCAAAGAGAGTGAGATGCCAGCTCCTTTCATTCAGTCAGTAGCTTCAAACATTTCTGGTATATGAAAAACATGTTTTTCAATGGCAAAAATCAATGAATATTGTAAATGCACAAACAGTAATATCTCCACATTGCAAGGTGCAATTCTGAAATTTTTAGCTTTTTCCTGTTAATCCTAGCATGATAAAGAAGATTCAAAGAGAGTGAGATGCCAGCTCCTTTCATTCAGTCAGTAGCTTCAAACATTTCTGGTATATGAAAAACATGTTTTTCAATGGCAAAAATCAATGAATATTGTAAATGCACAAACAGTAATATCTCCACATTGCACGGTGCAATTCTGAAATTTTTTGCTTTTTCCTGCTAATCCTAGCATGATAAAGAAGATTCAAAGAGAGTGAGATGCCAGCTCCTTTCATTCAGTCAGTAGCTTCAAACATTTCTGGACGTTTTTCAATGGCAAAAATCAATGAATATTGTAAATGCACAAACAGTAATATCTCCACATTGCACGGTGCAATTCTGAAATTTTTTGCTTTTTCCTGCTAATCCTAGCATGATAAAGAAGATTCAAAGAGAGTGAGATGCCAGCTCCTTTCATTCAGTCAGTAGCTTCAAACATTTCTGGTATATGAAAAACATGTTTTTCAATGGCAAAAATCAATGAATATTGTAAATGCACAAACAGTAATATCTCCACATTGCAAGGTGCAATTCTGAAATTTTTTGCTTTTTCCTGCTAATCCTAGCATGATAAAGAAGATTCAAAGAGAGTGAGATGCCAGCTCCTTTCATTCAGTCAGTAGCTTCAAACATTTCTGGACGTTTTTCAATGGCAAAAATCAATGAATATTGTAAATGCACAAACAGTAATATCTCCACATTGCACGGTGCAATTCTGAAATTTTTAGCTTTTTCCTGCTAATCCTAGCATGATAAAGAAGATTCAAAGAGAGTGAGATGCCAGCTCCTTTCATTCAGTCAGTAGCTTCAAACATTTCTGGTATATGAAAAACATGTTTTTCAATGGCAAAAATCAATGAATATTGTAAATGCACAAACAGTAATATCTCCACATTGCAAGGTGCAATTCTGAAATTTTTTGCTTTTTCCTGCTAATCCTAGCATGATAAAGAAGATTCAAAGAGAGTGAGATGCCAGCTCCTTTCATTCAGTCAGTAGCTTCAAACATTTCTGGTATATGAAAAACATGTTTTTCAATGGCAAAAATCAATGAATATTGTAAATGCACAAACAGTAATATCTCCACATTGCACGGTGCAATTCTGAAATTTTTAGCTTTTTCCTGTTAATCCTAGCATGATAAAGAAGATTCAAAGAGAGTGAGATGCCAGCTCCTTTCATTCAGTCAGTAGCTTCAAACATTTCTGGACGTTTTTCAATGGCAAAAATCAATGAATATTGTAAATGCACAAACAGTAATATCTCCACATTGCACGGTGCAATTCTGAAATTTTTAGCTTTTTCCTGCTAATCCTAGCATGATAAAGAAGATTCAAAGAGAGTGAGATGCCAGCTCCTTTCATTCAGTCAGTAGCTTCAAACATTTCTGGTATATGAAAAACATGTTTTTCAATGGCAAAAATCAATGAATATTGTAAATGCACAAACAGTAATATCTCCACATTGCACGGTGCAATTCTGAAATTTTTAGCTTTTTCCTGTTAATCCTAGCATGATAAAGAAGATTCAAAGAGAGTGAGATGCCAGCTCCTTTCATTCAGTCAGTAGCTTCAAACATTTCTGGTATATGAAAAACATGTTTTTCAATGGCAAAAATCAATGAATATTGTAAATGCACAAACAGTAATATCTCCACATTGCAAGGTGCAATTCTGAAATTTTTTGCTTTTTCCTGCTAATCCTAGCATGATAAAGAAGATTCAAAGAGAGTGAGATGCCAGCTCCTTTCATTCAGTCAGTAGCTTCAAACATTTCTGGTATATGAAAAACATGTTTTTCAATGGCAAAAATCAATGAATATTGTAAATGCACAAACAGTAATATCTCCACATTGCACGGTGCAATTCTGAAATTTTTAGCTTTTTCCTGTTAATCCTAGCATGATAAAGAAGATTCAAAGAGAGTGAGATGCCAGCTCCTTTCATTCAGTCAGTAGCTTCAAACATTTCTGGTATATGAAAAACATGTTTTTCAATGGCAAAAATCAATGAATATTGTAAATGCACAAACAGTAATATCTCCACATTGCACGGTGCAATTCTGAAATTTTTAGCTTTTTCCTGTTAATCCTAGCATGATAAAGAAGATTCAAAGAGAGTGAGATGCCAGCTCCTTTCATTCAGTCAGTAGCTTCAAACATTTCTGGTATATGAAAAACATGTTTTTCAATGGCAAAAATCAATGAATATTGTAAATGCACAAACAGTAATATCTCCACATTGCAAGGTGCAATTCTGAAATTTTTTGCTTTTTCCTGTTAATCCTAGCATGATAAAGAAGATTCAAAGAGAGTGAGATGCCAGCTCCTTTCATTCAGTCAGTAGCTTCAAACATTTCTGGTATATGAAAAACATGTTTTTCAATGGCAAAAATCAATGAATATTGTAAATGCACAAACAGTAATATCTCCACATTGCAAGGTGCAATTCTGAAATTTTTTGCTTTTTCCTGCTAATCCTAGCATGATAAAGAAGATTCAAAGAGAGTGAGATGCCAGCTCCTTTCATTCAGTCAGTAGCTTCAAACATTTCTGGACGTTTTTCAATGGCAAAAATCAATGAATATTGTAAATGCACAAACAGTAATATCTCCACATTGCACGGTGCAATTCTGAAATTTTTTGCTTTTTCCTGTTAATCCTAGCATGATAAAGAAGATTCAAAGAGAGTGAGATGCCAGCTCCTTTCATTCAGTCAGTAGCTTCAAACATTTCTGGACGTTTTTCAATGGCAAAAATCAATGAATATTGTAAATGCACAAACAGTAATATCTCCACATTGCACGGTGCAATTCTGAAATTTTTTGCTTTTTCCTGTTAATCCTAGCATGATAAAGAAGATTCAAAGAGAGTGAGATGCCAGCTCCTTTCATTCAGTCAGTAGCTTCAAACATTTCTGGTATATGAAAAACATGTTTTTCAATGGCAAAAATCAATGAATATTGTAAATGCACAAACAGTAATATCTCCACATTGCACGGTGCAATTCTGAAATTTTTAGCTTTTTCCTGCTAATCCTAGCATGATAAAGAAGATTCAAAGAGAGTGAGATGCCAGCTCCTTTCATTCAGTCAGTAGCTTCAAACATTTCTGGTATATGAAAAACATGTTTTTCAATGGCAAAAATCAATGAATATTGTAAATGCACAAAGAGTAATATCTCCACATTGCAAGGTGCAATTCTGAAATTTTTAGCTTTTTCCTGTTAATCCTAGCATGATAAAGAAGATTCAAAGAGAGTGAGATGCCAGCTCCTTTCATTCAGTCAGTAGCTTCAAACATTTCTGGACGTTTTTCAATGGCAAAAATCAATGAATATTGTAAATGCACAAACAGTAATATCTCCACATTGCAAGGTGCAATTCTGAAATTTTTAGCTTTTTCCTGCTAATCCTAGCATGATAAAGAAGATTCAAAGAGAGTGAGATGCCAGCTCCTTTCATTCAGTCAGTAGCTTCAAACATTTCTGGTATATGAAAAACATGTTTTTCAATGGCAAAAATCAATGAATATTGTAAATGCACAAACAGTAATATCTCCACATTGCACGGTGCAATTCTGAAATTTTTTGCTTTTTCCTGTTAATCCTAGCATGATAAAGAAGATTCAAAGAGAGTGAGATGCCAGCTCCTTTCATTCAGTCAGTAGCTTCAAACATTTCTGGTATATGAAAAACATGTTTTTCAATGGCAAAAATCAATGAATATTGTAAATGCACAAACAGTAATATCTCCACATTGCAAGGTGCAATTCTGAAATTTTTAGCTTTTTCCTGCTAATCCTAGCATGATAAAGAAGATTCAAAGAGAGTGAGATGCCAGCTCCTTTCATTCAGTCAGTAGCTTCAAACATTTCTGGACGTTTTTCAATGGCAAAAATCAATGAATATTGTAAATGCACAAACAGTAATATCTCCACATTGCACGGTGCAATTCTGAAATTTTTAGCTTTTTCCTGTTAATCCTAGCATGATAAAGAAGATTCAAAGAGAGTGAGATGCCAGCTCCTTTCATTCAGTCAGTAGCTTCAAACATTTCTGGTATATGAAAAACATGTTTTTCAATGGCAAAAATCAATGAATATTGTAAATGCACAAACAGTAATATCTCCACATTGCACGGTGCAATTCTGAAATTTTTTGCTTTTTCCTGCTAATCCTAGCATGATAAAGAAGATTCAAAGAGAGTGAGATGCCAGCTCCTTTCATTCAGTCAGTAGCTTCAAACATTTCTGGACGTTTTTCAATGGCAAAAATCAATGAATATTGTAAATGCACAAACAGTAATATCTCCACATTGCAAGGTGCAATTCTGAAATTTTTAGCTTTTTCCTGCTAATCCTAGCATGATAAAGAAGATTCAAAGAGAGTGAGATGCCAGCTCCTTTCATTCAGTCAGTAGCTTCAAACATTTCTGGTATATGAAAAACATGTTTTTCAATGGCAAAAATCAATGAATATTGTAAATGCACAAACAGTAATATCTCCACATTGCAAGGTGCAATTCTGAAATTTTTAGCTTTTTCCTGTTAATCCTAGCATGATAAAGAAGATTCAAAGAGAGTGAGATGCCAGCTCCTTTCATTCAGTCAGTAGCTTCAAACATTTCTGGACGTTTTTCAATGGCAAAAATCAATGAATATTGTAAATACACAAACAGTAATATCTCCACATTGCACGGTGCAATTCTGAAATTTTTAGCTTTTTCCTGCTAATCCTAGCATGATAAAGAAGATTCAAAGAGAGTGAGATGCCAGCTCCTTTCATTCAGTCAGTAGCTTCAAACATTTCTGGTATATGAAAAACATGTTTTTCAATGGCAAAAATCAATGAATATTGTAAATGCACAAACAGTAATATCTCCACATTGCAAGGTGCAATTCTGAAATTTTTAACTTTTTCCTGCTAATCCTAGCATGATAAAGAAGATTCAAAGAGAGTGAGATGCCAGCTCCTTTCATTCAGTCAGTAGCTTCAAACATTTCTGGTATATGAAAAACATGTTTTTCAATGGCAAAAATCAATGAATATTGTAAATGCACAAACAGTAATATCTCCACATTGCAAGGTGCAATTCTGAAATTTTTAGCTTTTTCCTGTTAATCCTAGCATGATAAAGAAGATTCAAAGAGAGTGAGATGCCAGTTCCTTTCATTCAGTCAGTAGCTTCAAACATTTCTGGTATATGAAAAACATGTTTTTCAATGGCAAAAATCAATGAATATTGTAAATGCACAAACAGTAATATCTCCACATTGCAAGGTGCAATTCTGAAATTTTTAGCTTTTTCCTGTTAATCCTAGCATGATAAAGAAGATTCAAAGAGAGTGAGATGCCAGCTCCTTTCATTCAGTCAGTAGCTTCAAACATTTCTGGACGTTTTTCAATGGCAAAAATCAATGAATATTGTAAATGCACAAACAGTAATATCTCCACATTGCAAGGTGCAATTCTGAAATTTTTAGCTTTTTCCTGTTAATCCTAGCATGATAAAGAAGATTCAAAGAGAGTGAGATGCCAGCTCCTTTCATTCAGTCAGTAGCTTCAAACATTTCTGGTATATGAAAAACATGTTTTTCAATGGCAAAAATCAATGAATATTGTAAATGCACAAACAGTAATATCTCCACATTGCACGGTGCAATTCTGAAATTTTTAGCTTTTTCCTGTTAATCCTAGCATGATAAAGAAGATTCAAAGAGAGTGAGATGCCAGCTCCTTTCATTCAGTCAGTAGCTTCAAACATTTCTGGTATATGAAAAACATGTTTTTCAATGGCAAAAATCAATGAATATTGTAAATGCACAAACAGTAATATCTCCACATTGCACGGTGCAATTCTGAAATTTTTTGCTTTTTCCTGTTAATCCTAGCATGATAAAGAAGATTCAAAGAGAGTGAGATGCCAGCTCCTTTCATTCAGTCAGTAGCTTCAAACATTTCTGGTATATGAAAAACATGTTTTTCAATGGCAAAAATCAATGAATATTGTAAATGCACAAACAGTAATATCTCCACATTGCACGGTGCAATTCTGAAATTTTTTGCTTTTTCCTGCTAATCCTAGCATGATAAAGAAGATTCAAAGAGAGTGAGATGCCAGCTCCTTTCATTCAGTCAGTAGCTTCAAACATTTCTGGTATATGAAAAACATGTTTTTCAATGGCAAAAATCAATGAATATTGTAAATGCACAAACAGTAATATCTCCACATTGCAAGGTGCAATTCTGAAATTTTTAGCTTTTTCCTGCTAATCCTAGCATGATAAAGAAGATTCAAAGAGAGTGAGATGCCAGCTCCTTTCATTCAGTCAGTAGCTTCAAACATTTCTGGTATATGAAAAACATGTTTTTCAACGGCAAAAATCAATGAATATTGTAAATGCACAAACAGTAATATCTCCACATTGCAAGGTGCAATTCTGAAATTTTTAGCTTTTTCCTGTTAATCCTAGCATGATAAAGAAGATTCAAAGAGAGTGAGATGCCAGTTCCTTTCATTCAGTCAGTAGCTTCAAACATTTCTGGTATATGAAAAACATGTTTTTCAATGGCAAAAATCAATGAATATTGTAAATGCACAAACAGTAATATCTCCACATTGCAAGGTGCAATTCTGAAATTTTTAGCTTTTTCCTGTTAATCCTAGCATGATAAAGAAGATTCAAAGAGAGTGAGATGCCAGCTCCTTTCATTCAGTCAGTAGCTTCAAACATTTCTGGACGTTTTTCAATGGCAAAAATCAATGAATATTGTAAATGCACAAACAGTAATATCTCCACATTGCAAGGTGCAATTCTGAAATTTTTAGCTTTTTCCTGTTAATCCTAGCATGATAAAGAAGATTCAAAGAGAGTGAGATGCCAGCTCCTTTCATTCAGTCAGTAGCTTCAAACATTTCTGGTATATGAAAAACATGTTTTTCAATGGCAAAAATCAATGAATATTGTAAATGCACAAACAGTAATATCTCCACATTGCACGGTGCAATTCTGAAATTTTTAGCTTTTTCCTGTTAATCCTAGCATGATAAAGAAGATTCAAAGAGAGTGAGATGCCAGCTCCTTTCATTCAGTCAGTAGCTTCAAACATTTCTGGTATATGAAAAACATGTTTTTCAATGGCAAAAATCAATGAATATTGTAAATGCACAAACAGTAATATCTCCACATTGCACGGTGCAATTCTGAAATTTTTAGCTTTTTCCTGTTAATCCTAGCATGATAAAGAAGATTCAAAGAGAGTGAGATGCCAGCTCCTTTCATTCAGTCAGTAGCTTCAAACATTTCTGGTATATGAAAAACATGTTTTTCAATGGCAAAAATCAATGAATATTGTAAATGCACAAACAGTAATATCTCCACATTGCACGGTGCAATTCTGAAATTTTTAGCTTTTTCCTGTTAATCCTAGCATGATAAAGAAGATTCAAAGAGAGTGAGATGCCAGCTCCTTTCATTCAGTCAGTAGCTTCAAACATTTCTGGACGTTTTTCAATGGCAAAAATCAATGAATATTGTAAATGCACAAACAGTAATATCTCCACATTGCAAGGTGCAATTCTGAAATTTTTAGCTTTTTCCTGTTAATCCTAGCATGATAAAGAAGATTCAAAGAGAGTGAGATGCCAGCTCCTTTCATTCAGTCAGTAGCTTCAAACATTTCTGGTATATGAAAAACATGTTTTTCAATGGCAAAAATCAATGAATATTGTAAATGCACAAACAGTAATATCTCCACATTGCAAGGTGCAATTCTGAAATTTTTAGCTTTTTCCTGTTAATCCTAGCATGATAAAGAAGATTCAAAGAGAGTGAGATGCCAGCTCCTTTCATTCAGTCAGTAGCTTCAAACATTTCTGGTATATGAAAAACATGTTTTTCAATGGCAAAAATCAATGAATATTGTAAATGCACAAACAGTAATATCTCCACATTGCACGGTGCAATTCTGAAATTTTTAGCTTTTTCCTGTTAATCCTAGCATGATAAAGAAGATTCAAAGAGAGTGAGATGCCAGCTCCTTTCATTCAGTCAGTAGCTTCAAACATTTCTGGACGTTTTTCAATGGCAAAAATCAATGAATATTGTAAATGCACAAACAGTAATATCTCCACATTGCACGGTGCAATTCTGAAATTGTTAGCTTTTTCCTGCTAATCCTAGCATGATAAAGAAGATTCAAAGAGAGTGAGATGCCAGCTCCTTTCATTCAGTCAGTAGCTTCAAACATTTCTGGTATATGAAAAACATGTTTTTCAATGGCAAAAATCAATGAATATTGTAAATGCACAAACAGTAATATCTCCACATTGCAAGGTGCAATTCTGAAATTTTTAGCTTTTTCCTGCTAATCCTAGCATGATAAAGAAGATTCAAAGAGAGTGAGATGCCAGCTCCTTTCATTCAGTCAGTAGCTTCAAACATTTCTGGTATATGAAAAACATGTTTTTCAATGGCAAAAATCAATGAATATTGTAAATGCACAAACAGTAATATCTCCACATTGCACGGTGCAATTCTGAAATTTTTAGCTTTTTCCTGTTAATCCTAGCATGATAAAGAAGATTCAAAGAGAGTGAGATGCCAGCTCCTTTCATTCAGTCAGTAGCTTCAAACATTTCTGGTATATGAAAAACATGTTTTTCAATGGCAAAAATCAATGAATATTGTAAATGCACAAACAGTAATATCTCCACATTGCACGGTGCAATTCTGAAATTTTTAGCTTTTTCCTGTTAATCCTAGCATGATAAAGAAGATTCAAAGAGATTGAGATGCCAGCTCCTTTCATTCAGTCAGTAGCTTCAAACATTTCTGGTATATGAAAAACATGTTTTTCAATGGCAAAAATCAATGAATATTGTAAATGCACAAACAGTAATATCTCCACATTGCACGGTGCAATTCTGAAATTTTTTGCTTTTTCCTGCTAATCCTAGCATGATAAAGAAGATTCAAAGAGAGTGAGATGCCAGCTCCTTTCATTCAGTCAGTAGCTTCAAACATTTCTGGACGTTTTTCAATGGCAAAAATCAATGAATATTGTAAATGCACAAACAGTAATATCTCCACATTGCACGGTGCAATTCTGAAATTTTTAGCTTTTTCCTGCTAATCCTAGCATGATAAAGAAGATTCAAAGAGAGTGAGATGCCAGCTCCTTTCATTCAGTCAGTAGCTTCAAACATTTCTGGTATATGAAAAACATGTTTTTCAATGGCAAAAATCAATGAATATTGTAAATGCACAAACAGTAATATCTCCACATTGCAAGGTGCAATTCTGAAATTTTTAGCTTTTTCCTGTTAATCCTAGCATGATAAAGAAGATTCAAAGAGAGTGAGATGCCAGCTCCTTTCATTCAGTCAGTAGCTTCAAACATTTCTGGTATATGAAAAACATGTTTTTCAATGGCAAAAATCAATGAATATTGTAAATGCACAAACAGTAATATCTCCACATTGCACGGTGCAATTCTGAAATTTTTAGCTTTTTCCTGTTAATCCTAGCATGATAAAGAAGATTCAAAGAGAGTGAGATGCCAGCTCCTTTCATTCAGTCAGTAGCTTCAAACATTTCTGGTATATGAAAAACATGTTTTTCAATGGCAAAAATCAATGAATATTGTAAATGCACAAACAGTAATATCTCCACATTGCACGGTGCAATTCTGAAATTTTTAGCTTTTTCCTGTTAATCCTAGCATGATAAAGAAGATTCAAAGAGAGTGAGATGCCAGCTCCTTTCATTCAGTCAGTAGCTTCAAACATTTCTGGTATATGAAAAACATGTTTTTCAATGGCAAAAATCAATGAATATTGTAAATGCACAAACAGTAATATCTCCACATTGCACGGTGCAATTCTGAAATTTTTTGCTTTTTCCTGCTAATCCTAGCATGATAAAGAAGATTCAAAGAGAGTGAGATGCCAGCTCCTTTCATTCAGTCAGTAGCTTCAAACATTTCTGGTATATGAAAAACATGTTTTTCAATGGCAAAAATCAATGAATATTGTAAATGCACAAACAGTAATATCTCCACATTGCAAGGTGCAATTCTGAAATTTTTAGCTTTTTCCTGCTAATCCTAGCATGATAAAGAAGATTCAAAGAGAGTGAGATGCCAGCTCCTTTCATTCAGTCAGTAGCTTCAAACATTTCTGGTATATGAAAAACATGTTTTTCAATGGCAAAAATCAATGAATATTGTAAATGCACAAACAGTAATATCTCCACATTGCAAGGTGCAATTCTGAAATTTTTAGCTTTTTCCTGTTAATCCTAGCATGATAAAGAAGATTCAAAGAGAGTGAGATGCCAGTTCCTTTCATTCAGTCAGTAGCTTCAAACATTTCTGGTATATGAAAAACATGTTTTTCAATGGCAAAAATCAATGAATATTGTAAATGCACAAACAGTAATATCTCCACATTGCAAGGTGCAATTCTGAAATTTTTAGCTTTTTCCTGTTAATCCTAGCATGATAAAGAAGATTCAAAGAGAGTGAGATGCTAGCTCCTTTCATTCAGTCAGTAGCTTCAAACATTTCTGGACGTTTTTCAATGGCAAAAATCAATGAATATTGTAAATGCACAAACAGTAATATCTCCACATTGCAAGGTGCAATTCTGAAATTTTTAGCTTTTTCCTGTTAATCCTAGCATGATAAAGAAGATTCAAAGAGAGTGAGATGCCAGCTCCTTTCATTCAGTCAGTAGCTTCAAACATTTCTGGTATATGAAAAACATGTTTTTCAATGGCAAAAATCAATGAATATTGTAAATGCACAAACAGTAATATCTCCACATTGCACGGTGCAATTCTGAAATTTTTAGCTTTTTCCTGTTAATCCTAGCATGATAAAGAAGATTCAAAGAGAGTGAGATGCCAGCTCCTTTCATTCAGTCAGTAGCTTCAAACATTTCTGGACGTTTTTCAATGGCAAAAATCAATGAATATTGTAAATGCACAAACAGTAATATCTCCACATTGCAAGGTGCAATTCTGAAATTTTTAGCTTTTTCCTGTTAATCCTAGCATGATAAAGAAGATTCAAAGAGAGTGAGATGCCAGCTCCTTTCATTCAGTCAGTAGCTTCAAACATTTCTGGTATATGAAAAACATGTTTTTCAATGGCAAAAATCAATGAATATTGTAAATGCACAAACAGTAATATCTCCACATTGCAAGGTGCAATTCTGAAATTTTTAGCTTTTTCCTGTTAATCCTAGCATGATAAAGAAGATTCAAAGAGAGTGAGATGCCAGCTCCTTTCATTCAGTCAGTAGCTTCAAACATTTCTGGTATATGAAAAACATGTTTTTCAATGGCAAAAATCAATGAATATTGTAAATGCACAAACAGTAATATCTCCACATTGCACGGTGCAATTCTGAAATTTTTAGCTTTTTCCTGTTAATCCTAGCATGATAAAGAAGATTCAAAGAGAGTGAGATGCCAGCTCCTTTCATTCAGTCAGTAGCTTCAAACATTTCTGGACGTTTTTCAATGGCAAAAATCAATGAATATTGTAAATGCACAAACAGTAATATCTCCACATTGCACGGTGCAATTCTGAAATTTTTAGCTTTTTCCTGCTAATCCTAGCATGATAAAGAAGATTCAAAGAGAGTGAGATGCCAGCTCCTTTCATTCAGTCAGTAGCTTCAAACATTTCTGGTATATGAAAAACATGTTTTTCAATGGCAAAAATCAATGAATATTGTAAATGCACAAACAGTAATATCTCCACATTGCAAGGTGCAATTCTGAAATTTTTAGCTTTTTCCTGCTAATCCTAGCATGATAAAGAAGATTCAAAGAGAGTGAGATGCCAGCTCCTTTCATTCAGTCAGTAGCTTCAAACATTTCTGGTATATGAAAAACATGTTTTTCAATGGCAAAAATCAATGAATATTGTAAATGCACAAACAGTAATATCTCCACATTGCACGGTGCAATTCTGAAATTTTTAGCTTTTTCCTGTTAATCCTAGCATGATAAAGAAGATTCAAAGAGAGTGAGATGCCAGCTCCTTTCATTCAGTCAGTAGCTTCAAACATTTCTGGTATATGAAAAACATGTTTTTCAATGGCAAAAATCAATGAATATTGTAAATGCACAAACAGTAATATCTCCACATTGCACGGTGCAATTCTGAAATTTTTAGCTTTTTCCTGTTAATCCTAGCATGATAAAGAATATTCAAAGAGATTGAGATGCCAGCTCCTTTCATTCAGTCAGTAGCTTCAAACATTTCTGGTATATGAAAAACATGTTTTTCAATGGCAAAAATCAATGAATATTGTAAATGCACAAACAGTAATATCTCCACATTGCACGGTGCAATTCTGAAATTTTTTGCTTTTTCCTGCTAATCCTAGCATGATAAAGAAGATTCAAAGAGAGTGAGATGCCAGCTCCTTTCATTCAGTCAGTAGCTTCAAACATTTCTGGACGTTTTTCAATGGCAAAAATCAATGAATATTGTAAATGCACAAACAGTAATATCTCCACATTGCACGGTGCAATTCTGAAATTTTTAGCTTTTTCCTGCTAATCCTAGCATGATAAAGAAGATTCAAAGAGAGTGAGATGCCAGCTCCTTTCATTCAGTCAGTAGCTTCAAACATTTCTGGTATATGAAAAACATGTTTTTCAATGGCAAAAATCAATGAATATTGTAAATGCACAAACAGTAATATCTCCACATTGCAAGGTGCAATTCTGAAATTTTTAGCTTTTTCCTGCTAATCCTAGCATGATAAAGAAGATTCAAAGAGAGTGAGATGCCAGCTCCTTTCATTCAGTCAGTAGCTTCAAACATTTCTGGACGTTTTTCAATGGCAAAAATCAATGAATATTGTAAATGCACAAACAGTAATATCTCCACATTGCACGGTGCAATTCTGAAATTTTTAGCTTTTTCCTGCTAATCCTAGCATGATAAAGAAGATTCAAAGAGAGTGAGATGCCAGCTCCTTTCATTCAGTCAGTAGCTTCAAACATTTCTGGTATATGAAAAACATGTTTTTCAATGGCAAAAATCAATGAATATTGTAAATGCACAAACAGTAATATCTCCACATTGCAAGGTGCAATTCTGAAATTTTTTGCTTTTTCCTGCTAATCCTAGCATGATAAAGAAGATTCAAAGAGAGTGAGATGCCAGCTCCTTTCATTCAGTCAGTAGCTTCAAACATTTCTGGACGTTTTTCAATGGCAAAAATCAATGAATATTGTAAATGCACAAACAGTAATATCTCCACATTGCACGGTGCAATTCTGAAATTTTTTGCTTTTTCCTGCTAATCCTAGCATGATAAAGAAGACTCAAAGAGAGTGAGATGCCAGCTCCTTTCATTCAGTCAGTAGCTTCAAACATTTCTGGACGTTTTTCAATGGCAAAAATCAATGAATATTGTAAATGCACAAACAGTAATATCTCCACATTGCAAGGTGCAATTCTGAAATTTTTTGCTTTTTCCTGTTAATCCTAGCATGATAAAGAAGATTCAAAGAGAGTGAGATGCCAGCTCCTTTCATTTAGTCAGTAGCTTCAAACATTTCTGGTATATGAAAAACATGTTTTTCAATGGCAAAAATCAATGAATATTGTAAATGCACAAACAGTAATATCTCCACATTGCACGGTGCAATTCTGAAATTTTTTGCTTTTTCCTGCTAATCCTAGCATGATAAAGAAGATTCAAAGAGAGTGAGATGCCAGCTCCTTTCATTCAGTCAGTAGCTTCAAACATTTCTGGACGTTTTTCAATGGCAAAAATCAATGAATATTGTAAATGCACAAACAGTAATATCTCCACATTGCACGGTGCAATTCTGAAATTTTTAGCTTTTTCCTGTTAATCCTAGCATGATAAAGAAGATTCAAAGAGAGTGAGATGCCAGCTCCTTTCATTCAGTCTGTAGCTTCAAACATTTCTGGTATATGAAAAACATGTTTTTCAATGGCAAAAATCAATGAATATTGTAAATGCACAAACAGTAATATCTCCACATTGCACGGTGCAATTCTGAAATTTTTAGCTTTTTCCTGCTAATCCTAGCATGATAAAGAAGATTCAAAGAGAGTGAGATGCCAGCTCCTTTCATTCAGTCAGTAGCTTCAAACATTTCTGGTATATGAAAAACATGTTTTTCAATGGCAAAAATCAATGAATATTGTAAATGCACAAACAGTAATATCTCCACATTGCACGGTGCAATTCTGAAATTTTTAGCTTTTTCCTGCTAATCCTAGCATGATAAAGAAGATTCAAAGAGAGTGAGATGCCAGCTCCTTTCATTCAGTCAGTAGCTTCAAACATTTCTGGTATATGAAAAACATGTTTTTCAATGGCAAAAATCAATGAATATTGTAAATGCACAAACAGTAATATCTCCACATTGCACGGTGCAATTCTGAAATTTTTAGCTTTTTCCTGTTAATCCTAGCATGATAAAGAAGATTCAAAGAGAGTGAGATGCCAGCTCCTTTCATTCAGTCAGTAGCTTCAAACATTTCTGGACGTTTTTCAATGGCAAAAATCAATGAATATTGTAAATGCACAAACAGTAATATCTCCACATTGCACGGTGCAATTCTGAAATTTTTTGCTTTTTCCTGTTAATCCTAGCATGATAAAGAAGATTCAAAGAGAGTGAGATGCCAGCTCCTTTCATTCAGTCAGTAGCTTCAAACATTTCTGGTATATGAAAAACATGTTTTTCAATGGCAAAAATCAATGAATATTGTAAATGCACAAACAGTAATATCTCCACATTGCACGGTGCAATTCTGAAATTTTTAGCTTTTTCCTGTTAATCCTAGCATGATAAAGAAGATTCAAAGAGAGTGAGATGCCAGCTCCTTTCATTCAGTCAGTAGCTTCAAACATTTCTGGTATATGAAAAACATGTTTTTCAATGGCAAAAATCAATGAATATTGTAAATGCACAAACAGTAATATCTCCACATTGCAAGGTGCAATTCTGAAATTTTTTGCTTTTTCCTGTTAATCCTAGCATGATAAAGAAGATTCAAAGAGAGTGAGATGCCAGCTCCTTTCATTCAGTCAGTAGCTTCAAACATTTCTGGTATATGAAAAACATGTTTTTCAATGGCAAAAATCAATGAATATTGTAAATGCACAAACAGTAATATCTCCACATTGCACGGTGCAATTCTGAAATTTTTAGCTTTTTCCTGCTAATCCTAGCATGATAAAGAAGATTCAAAGAGAGTGAGATGCCAGCTCCTTTCATTCAGTCAGTAGCTTCAAACATTTCTGGACGTTTTTCAATGGCAAAAATCAATGAATATTGTAAATGCACAAACAGTAATATCTCCACATTGCAAGGTGCAATTCTGAAATTTTTTGCTTTTTCCTGTTAATCCTAGCATGATAAAGAAGATTCAAAGAGAGTGAGATGCCAGCTCCTTTCATTCAGTCAGTAGCTTCAAACATTTCTGGTATATGAAAAACATGTTTTTCAATGGCAAAAATCAATGAATATTGTAAATGCACAAACTGTAATATCTCCACATTGCAAGGTGCAATTCTGAAATTTTTTGCTTTTTCCTGCTAATCCTAGCATGATAAAGAAGATTCAAAGAGAGTGAGATGCCAGCTCCTTTCATTCAGTCAGTAGCTTCAAACATTTCTGGACGTTTTTCAATGGCAAAAATCAATGAATATTGTAAATGCACAAACAGTAATATCTCCACATTGCAAGGTGCAATTCTGAAATTTTTAGCTTTTTCCTGTTAATCCTAGCATGATAAAGAAGATTCAAAGAGAGTGAGATGCCAGCTCCTTTCATTCAGTCAGTAGCTTCAAACATTTCTGGTATATGAAAAACATGTTTTTCAATGGCAAAAATCAATGAATATTGTAAATGCACAAACAGTAATATCTCCACATTGCACTGTGCAATTCTGAAATTTTTAGCTTTTTCCTGTTAATCCTAGCATGATAAAGAAGATTCAAAGAGAGTGAGATGCCAGCTCCTTTCATTCAGTCAGTAGCTTCAAACATTTCTGGTATATGAAAAACATGTTTTTCAATGGCAAAAATCAATGAATATTGTAAATGCACAAACAGTAATATCTCCACATTGCAAGGTGCAATTCTGAAATTTTTAGCTTTTTCCTGTTAATCCTAGCATGATAAAGAAGATTCAAAGAGAGTGAGATGCCAGCTCCTTTCATTCAGTCAGTAGCTTCAAACATTTCTGGTATATGAAAAACATGTTTTTCAATGGCAAAAATCAATGAATATTGTAAATGCACAAACAGTAATATCTCCACATTGCACGGTGCAATTCTGAAATTTTTAGCTTTTTCCTGTTAATCCTAGCATGATAAAGAAGATTCAAAGAGAGTGAGATGCCAGCTCCTTTCATTCAGTCAGTAGCTTCAAACATTTCTGGTATATGAAAAACATGTTTTTCAATGGCAAAAATCAATGAATATTGTAAATGCACAAACAGTAATATCTCCACATTGCAAGGTGCAATTCTGAAATTTTTTGCTTTTTCCTGCTAATCCTAGCATGATAAAGAAGATTCAAAGAGAGTGAGATGCCAGCTCCTTTCATTCAGTCAGTAGCTTCAAACATTTCTGGTATATGAAAAACATGTTTTTCAATGGCAAAAATCAATGAATATTGTAAATGCACAAACAGTAATATCTCCACATTGCACGGTGCAATTCTGAAATTTTTTGCTTTTTCCTGCTAATCCTAGCATGATAAAGAAGATTCAAAGAGAGTGAGATGCCAGCTCCTTTCATTCAGTCAGTAGCTTCAAACATTTCTGGTATATGAAAAACATGTTTTTCAATGGCAAAAATCAATGAATATTGTAAATGCACAAACAGTAATATCTCCACATTGCACGGTGCAATTCTGAAATTTTTAGCTTTTTCCTGTTAATCCTAGCATGATAAAGAAGATTCAAAGAGAGTGAGATGCCAGCTCCTTTCATTCAGTCAGTAGCTTCAAACATTTCTGGTATATGAAAAACATGTTTTTCAATGGCAAAAATCAATGAATATTGTAAATGCACAAACAGTAATATCTCCACATTGCAAGGTGCAATTCTGAAATTTTTTGCTTTTTCCTGCTAATCCTAGCATGATAAAGAAGATTCAAAGAGAGTGAGATGCCAGCTCCTTTCATTCAGTCAGTAGCTTCAAACATTTCTGGACGTTTTTCAATGGCAAAAATCAATGAATATTGTAAATGCACAAACAGTAATATCTCCACATTGCACGGTGCAATTCTGAAATTTTTAGCTTTTTCCTGTTAATCCTAGCATGATAAAGAAGATTCAAAGAGAGTGAGATGCCAGCTCCTTTCATTCAGTCAGTAGCTTCAAACATTTCTGGTATATGAAAAACATGTTTTTCAATGGCAAAAATCAATGAATATTGTAAATGCACAAACAGTAATATCTCCACATTGCAAGGTGCAATTCTGAAATTTTTAGCTTTTTCCTGTTAATCCTAGCATGATAAAGAAGATTCAAAGAGAGTGAGATGCCAGCTCCTTTCATTCAGTCAGTAGCTTCAAACATTTCTGGTATATGAAAAACATGTTTTTCAATGGCAAAAATCAATGAATATTGTAAATGCACAAACAGTAATATCTCCACATTGCACGGTGCAATTCTGAAATTTTTTGCTTTTTCCTGCTAATCCTAGCATGATAAAGAAGATTCAAAGAGAGTGAGATGCCAGCTCCTTTCATTCAGTCAGTAGCTTCAAACATTTCTGGACGTTTTTCAATGGCAAAAATCAATGAATATTGTAAATGCACAAACAGTAATATCTCCACATTGCACGGTGCAATTCTGAAATTTTTAGCTTTTTCCTGTTAATCCTAGCATGATAAAGAAGATTCAAAGAGAGTGAGATGCCAGCTCCTTTCATTCAGTCAGTAGCTTCAAACATTTCTGGTATATGAAAAACATGTTTTTCAATGGCAAAAATCAATGAATATTGTAAATGCACAAACAGTAATATCTCCTCATTGCACGGTGCAATTCTGAAATTTTTAGCTTTTTCCTGTTAATCCTAGCATGATAAAGAAGATTCAAAGAGAGTGAGATGCCAGCTCCTTTCATTCAGTCAGTAGCTTCAAACATTTCTGGTATATGAAAAACATGTTTTTCAATGGCAAAAATCAATGAATATTGTAAATGCACAAACAGTAATATCTCCACATTGCACGGTGCAATTCTGAAATTTTTTGCTTTTTCCTGCTAATCCTAGCATGATAAAGAAGATTCAAAGAGAGTGAGATGCCAGCTCCTTTCATTCAGTCAGTAGCTTCAAACATTTCTGGACGTTTTTCAATGGCAAAAATCAATGAATATTGTAAATGCACAAACAGTAATATCTCCACATTGCACGGTGCAATTCTGAAATTTTTTGCTTTTTCCTGTTAATCCTAGCATGATAAAGAAGATTCAAAGAGAGTGAGATGCCAGCTCCTTTCATTCAGTCAGTAGCTTCAAACATTTCTGGTATATGAAAAACATGTTTTTCAATGGCAAAAATCAATGAATATTGTAAATGCACAAACAGTAATATCTCCACATTGCAAGGTGCAATTCTGAAATTTTTAGCTTTTTCCTGTTAATCCTAGCATGATAAAGAAGATTCAAAGAGAGTGAGATGCCAGCTCCTTTCATTCAGTCAGTAGCTTCAAACATTTCTGGTATATGAAAAACATGTTTTTCAATGGCAAAAATCAATGAATATTGTAAATGCACAAACAGTAATATCTCCACATTGCACGGTGCAATTCTGAAATTTTTTGCTTTTTCCTGCTAATCCTAGCATGATAAAGAAGATTCAAAGAGAGTGAGATGCCAGCTCCTTTCATTCAGTCAGTAGCTTCAAACATTTCTGGTATATGAAAAACATGTTTTTCAATGGCAAAAATCAATGAATATTGTAAATGCACAAACAGTAATATCTCCACATTGCAAGGTGCAATTCTGAAATTTTTAGCTTTTTCCTGTTAATCCTAGCATGATAAAGAAGATTCAAAGAGAGTGAGATGCCAGCTCCTTTCATTCAGTCAGTAGCTTCAAACATTTCTGGTATATGAAAAACATGTTTTTCAATGGCAAAAATCAATGAATATTGTAAATGCACAAACAGTAATATCTCCACATTGCAAGGTGCAATTCTGAAATTTTTTGCTTTTTCCTGTTAATCCTAGCATGATAAAGAAGATTCAAAGAGAGTGAGATGCCAGCTCCTTTCATTCAGTCAGTAGCTTCAAACATTTCTGGTATATGAAAAACATGTTTTTCAATGGCAAAAATCAATGAATATTGTAAATGCACAAACAGTAATATCTCCACATTGCAAGGTGCAATTCTGAAATTTTTAGCTTTTTCCTGTTAATCCTAGCATGATAAAGAAGATTCAAAGAGAGTGAGATGCCAGCTCCTTTCATTCAGTCAGTAGCTTCAAACATTTCTGGTATATGAAAAACATGTTTTTCAATGGCAAAAATCAATGAATATTGTAAATGCACAAACAGTAATATCTCCACATTGCACGGTGCAATTCTGAAATTTTTTGCTTTTTCCTGCTAATCCTAGCATGATAAAGAAGATTCAAAGAGAGTGAGATGCCAGCTCCTTTCATTCAGTCAGTAGCTTCAAACATTTCTGGTATATGAAAAACATGTTTTTCAATGGCAAAAATCAATGAATATTGTAAATGCACAAACAGTAATATCTCCACATTGCAAGGTGCAATTCTGAAATTTTTAGCTTTTTCCTGTTAATCCTAGCATGATAAAGAAGATTCAAAGAGAGTGAGATGCCAGCTCCTTTCATTCAGTCAGTAGCTTCAAACATTTCTGGTATATGAAAAACATGTTTTTCAATGGCAAAAATCAATGAATATTGTAAATGCACAAACAGTAATATCTCCACATTGCACGGTGCAATTCTGAAATTTTTAGCTTTTTCCTGTTAATCCTAGCATGATAAAGAAGATTCAAAGAGAGTGAGATGCCAGCTCCTTTCATTCAGTCAGTAGCTTCAAACATTTCTGGACGTTTTTCAATGGCAAAAATCAATGAATATTGTAAATGCACAAACAGTAATATCTCCACATTGCAAGGTGCAATTCTGAAATTTTTAGCTTTTTCCTGTTAATCCTAGCATGATAAAGAAGATTCAAAGAGAGTGAGATGCCAGCTCCTTTCATTCAGTCAGTAGCTTCAAACATTTCTGGTATATGAAAAACATGTTTTTCAATGGCAAAAATCAATGAATATTGTAAATGCACAAACAGTAATATCTCCACATTGCAAGGTGCAATTCTGAAATTTTTTGCTTTTTCCTGCTAATCCTAGCATGATAAAGAAGATTTAAAGAGAGTGAGATGCCAGCTCCTTTCATTCAGTCAGTAGCTTCAAACATTTCTGGTATATGAAAAACATGTTTTTCAATGGCAAAAATCAATGAATATTGTAAATGCACAAACAGTAATATCTCCACATTGCACGGTGCAATTCTGAAATTTTTTGCTTTTTCCTGTTAATCCTAGCATGATAAAGAAGATTCAAAGAGAGTGAGATGCCAGCTCCTTTCATTCAGTCAGTAGCTTCAAACATTTCTGGTATATGAAAAACATGTTTTTCAATGGCAAAAATCAATGAATATTGTAAATGCACAAACAGTAATATCTCCACATTGCAAGGTGCAATTCTGAAATTTTTAGCTTTTTCCTGTTAATCCTAGCATGATAAAGAAGATTCAAAGAGAGTGAGATGCCAGCTCCTTTCATTCAGTCAGTAGCTTCAAACATTTCTGGTATATGAAAAACATGTTTTTCAATGGCAAAAATCAATGAATATTGTAAATGCACAAACAGTAATATCTCCACATTGCACGGTGCAATTCTGAAATTTTTTGCTTTTCCTGCTAATCCTAGCATGATAAAGAAGATTCAAAGAGAGTGAGATGCCAGCTCCTTTCATTCAGTCAGTAGCTTCAAACATTTCTGGACTTTTTTCAATGGCAAAAATCAATGAATATTGTAAATGCACAAACAGTAATATCTCCACATTGCACGGTGCAATTCTGAAATTTTTAGCTTTTTCCTGTTAATCCTAGCATGATAAAGAAGATTCAAAGAGAGTGAGATGCCAGCTCCTTTCATTCAGTCAGTAGCTTCAAACATTTCTGGTATATGAAAAACATGTTTTTCAATGGCAAAAATCAATGAATATTGTAAATGCACAAACAGTAATATCTCCACATTGCACGGTGCAATTCTGAAATTTTTAGCTTTTTCCTGTTAATCCTAGCATGATAAAGAAGATTCAAAGAGAGTGAGATGCCAGCTCCTTTCATTCAGTCAGTAGCTTCAAACATTTCTGGTATATGAAAAACATGTTTTTCAATGGCAAAAATCAATGAATATTGTAAATGCACAAACAGTAATATCTCCACATTGCACGGTGCAATTCTGAAATTTTTTGCTTTTTCCTGCTAATCCTAGCATGATAAAGAAGATTCAAAGAGAGTGAGATGCCAGCTCCTTTCATTCAGTCAGTAGCTTCAAACATTTCTGGACGTTTTTCAATGGCAAAAATCAATGAATATTGTAAATGCACAAACAGTAATATCTCCACATTGCACGGTGCAATTCTGAAATTTTTTGCTTTTTCCTGTTAATCCTAGCATGATAAAGAAGATTCAAAGAGAGTGAGATGCCAGCTCCTTTCATTCAGTCAGTAGCTTCAAACATTTCTGGTATATGAAAAACATGTT
This sequence comes from Phyllobates terribilis, assembly GCF_046119375.1. Taxonomy (NCBI): domain Eukaryota; kingdom Metazoa; phylum Chordata; class Amphibia; order Anura; family Dendrobatidae; genus Phyllobates; species Phyllobates terribilis. Next base: position 71,662 of record NW_027366431.1, read on the forward strand.
TTTCAATGGCAAAAATCAATGAATATTGTAATGCACAAACAGTAATATCTCCACATTGCAAGGTGCAATTCTGAAATTTTTAGCTTTTTCCTGTTAATCCTAGCATGATAAAGAAGATTCAAAGAGAGTGAGATGCAGCTCCTTTCATTCAGTCAGTAGCTTCAAACATTTCTGGTATATGAAAAACATGTTTTCAATGGCAAAAATCAATGAATATTGTAAATGCACAAACAGTAATATCTCCACATTGCACGGTGCAATTCTGAAATTTTTTGCTTTTTCCTGCTAATCCTAGCATGATAAAGAAGATTCAAAGAGAGTGAGATGCCAGCTCCTTTCATTCAGTCAGTAGCTTCAAACATTTCTGGTATATGAAAAACATGTTTTTCAATGGCAAAAATCAATGAATATTGTAAATGCACAAACAGTAATATCTCCACATTGCAAGGTGCAATTCTGAAATTTTTAGCTTTTTCCTGTTAATCCTAGCATGATAAAGAAGATTCAAGAGAGTGAGATGCCAGCTCCTTTCATTCAGTCAGTAGCTTCAAACATTTCTGGTATATGAAAAACATGTTTTTCAATGGCAAAATCAATGATATTGTAAATGCACAAACAGTAATATCTCCACATTGCACGGTGCAATTCTGAAATTTTTGCTTTTTCCTGTTAATCCTAGCATGATAAAGAAGATTCAAAGAGAGTGAGATGCCAGCTCCTTTCATTCAGTCAGTAGCTTCAAACATTTCTGGTATATGAAAAACTGTTTTTCAATGGCAAAAATCAATAAATATTGTAAATGCACAAACAGTAATATCTCCACATTGCAAGGTGCAATTCTGAAATTTTTAGCTTTTTCCTGTTAATCCTAGCATGATAAAGAAGATTCAAAGAGAGTGAGATGCCAGCTCCTTTCATTCAGTCAGTAGCTTCAAACATTTCTGGTATATGAAAAACATGTTTTTCAATGGCAAAAATCAATGAATATTGTAAATGCACAAACAGTAATATCTCCACATTGCACGGTGCAATTCTGAAATTTTTTGCTTTTTCCTGCTAATCCTAGCATGATAAAGAAGATTCAAAGAGAGTGAGATGCCAGCTCCTTTCATTCAGTTCAGTAGCTTCAAACATTTCTGGTATATGAAAAACATGTTTTTC
>NW_027366432.1:0-72821 GCF_046119375.1 Phyllobates terribilis
TCATTTCTTCTATCGTTGAATACTGGATACACTAGCCGGCAGCGACTCTCTTCGTCTCTCGCTAGTCCAGGTCTTCGACTCTCTTCCACGTCTTCACTTCATAAATTATGATTCTTGACTTTAGAGTTGATTGAGACTACCTTTGCAAAATCTGCTATCTTTGCAAGGCTCAAAGCTAGTCTCTAGCTTGTTCTCTTGGTCAAAGCGACTCTCTTGACTTCTTAAGCTACTCTGTAGAACTTAGAAAACGCAAGATAGATTAAATATAGTGTTTATCATCATAAAAAAGGAGTGATTAGTCTGAGCAAGCTCAAACAAACACTTCTGGTGTTGAAGTGGTTCCTTCCTTCAAAAAAACTAGCCATCTTCAATGTTTTTAATGAAAACTAGTTTGATACCAACTATGCAATGGCAAGGCTAAGTGTTAATGAATGACTGTCAATACTTTACACGCTTTTTATTTGTTCTAATGACACAACCCTTGAATCAAACATTGACAATTATTGTGTAACATTCTTGTCTGAGGAAACTCTGATGTTTTATTCTTCTTGTGAATATTGGCTTTTTAGACTTTGGGATATTGAATTTGTATTCTCCTTTAATCTTGTTTCAGGACACTTATGATTATAGTGGATGTACTTTGAAAACAGTTGTATGTTGGACTGTGGATGATGCTATCTATCTCTCTCTTTCGATTGTTTCTGGCAACCTTTTAATCTCATTGCCCAGTAACTGTCACCCTAGAATCCTTCAAATAAATGTACTCTCTACATTTCAAGGACCGGATGTATTTTCAGTTCAATTAATCTAAATCTCTTCCATGTGCTGAATGATGGCTGGCTCTGGAGTGTTTCATGCCTGATTTCGGACTTTAGGGTTAATGACATTCCTTTATCCAAAAAACTAAAGTCTGTAGTAGGCTCTTCCAACTTTATTTTATGAATATTGGTTATTGGAATGTACGTGGTATTAATCGACCAACCTTTGCTCTAGAAATCAAATATATACAAAGACTGAATAGATTAGATATTCTCAGCATTTCAGAAACAAAACTATGAATAACCCGTCTATTGATGATATTAAAAGATTAGGCTTTGATAAATGTTTTACCTGCCCTATTGATGGTACTAAAGGCGGTTTATGGTTCTTGTTAAGAACTCTGCACTACTCGCTCTTAACTTTTTACAAAGCATTGAATAATACGATCTTTCTCCATTGCAATTTTAACAATTTTAACTTCATAATAGCTTTTCTTTATGCTCCTTCCAAAGATCATTTAGAAAATGACTACTGGCAATTTGTTAAAAATGAAATCATGACACTTCATCTTCCCGTGTATGTTGATGGGAGATTTCAATGATATTCTCTCTCCGTTGGATAAATTGGGAGGTATTAATCCTTACTTAAGAAATTTTGATCGCTTAAACAATCTTATTACCGATCTTGGTTTAACTGATACTAAATTCGAAGGCTTCCCCTTCACTTGGAGAAAACTAGAAATCTTGACCATAATATCTTTGAACGTCTTGACCGAATTTAGTAACCTTGATTAAACATCACCCTTGGTCTAATAACAATATGGTTAAACTAGAAACCTTGAAACCTGAAGATCTCTACCTTCACCCCACTTGGAGAAAAACTATAAAAACTAGAAACCTGAAGATCTCTACCTTCACCCCACTTGGAGAAAAAGAAGCACCAACCTTATTTCAATCTTATTACCACTCGGAAAAGAAACTTGAAGATCTCTGGCTTCACCCCACATGAGAAAAACTAGAAACCTTGATTACCGATGAAGAAAACTCACTCCTCATCAAAATCCCAACTTTAACTGAAGTTAAAAATGCGGTCTTCGATCAACCTCCTGATAAAACATCGGGCCCTGATGGATTCCAATTGACTTCTATAAAAAATATTGGAAAATCATCCATCCATCTCTTTTGGAAGCCATTAAAGCATTCTTTCACTCTGGACACCTCCTCTCTCACTGGAATCACTCTTTCATTGCCTAATTCCCCAAGAAAGACTCCCCTATCACATTCAATGATTATAGACCAATTGTTCTGTGCAACTCATCCTATAAGATTATATCAAAAATTCTAGCAAACAGGCTAAAAAACTCTTCTCCCGAAAATTATTTCCCCCTTCCAAAGCGTTTTGTGGAAGGTAGAATCATCCATGATAATATTTTAGTTGCTCATAATAAATTTCATACCTTTTATAAACATACTAATAAGAAAAATAACGTGATGGCTATCAAAATAGATATGGAAAAGGCTTATGATAAATTGGATTGGAATTTCTTATTCAAAGTTTTATACAAGTTTGGATTCCTTAGAAAAAATGGGATTTCTCTCATTAAATAATGTATCAGAACTCCTCGAATTTCAGTTCTTGTTAATAACCAACCCGACTTAGAATTTTCTCCTTCATGTGACCTTCGACAAGGTGATCCAATTGCTCCTTTCCTTTTTATTATGGCCATGGAATTCTTTGCTAGAGCTATGGCAATTGCAGCTGCAGAACCAGCACGTCCCATTGGAATCAGTATTGTTCTTAACGACAGTATCATACCTTTCCTTAGTTCGCTGATGACACGATCATTTTTGCTGAAGCAAAAGACAAATATGGATTTTATTAAAAATATCCTCCAAACATTTTCTATGCAAAGTGGCTTAGTATTAACTTCAACAAAAGCTCTATTCAATTCTCTAAAGGACTCCCGAGTTGTACCCAAAGAAATTTAGCCTCTCATTTAAACATACCTATTACCACGAAATTGGGAAAATACCTAGGAATCCCTATAGTAAATGGTCGTGTCTGTAATAATCTATTTGAGGATTACATCTCCAATCTTAAAAAATAATTAGCTAAATGGAAAGCCAACTCATTATCACAAGCCGGCAGATTCAATTAATACAAACAAATCTCTCTTCAAAACTCAACCATTTGATGCAATATTTCCTTCTCCCAAAAGGTGTTTGCCTACAAATTGATGATATCCATAAGAGATTCTTTTGGAATAAGCATACTGCGAATTTTCACCCCTTGATTAGTTCGGATAAAATTTGCAAACCCAAAGATGAAGGTGGTGTTGGTCTTCGTCTTGCACAGGAAAATATAAAGCCTTACAAATGAAACTATTATGGAAACTTGTGACTATTCCTAACTCTCTATGGACTTCTAAAATTTATGAAAAATATCTTGCCAATGTGGACATCCTTAATATTCAAAAAAAAAAACTTCTTCATCTTGGCAGTTCAATCGTCTTCTCTCTCTCAGAGATAAATCAAAAATTTTATCAAATGGAAGGTGGGTAATGGTTCTAAAATTAAATTTTGGACTCACAAATGGCACCCCAACCTTGACCTTTCCCTGTACTTGGGTTCCAACGACAGGAACTCCCCCCTAATTTTTCTGGACTCCCGATAGACAATGGAATACGGATATGTTAATTGCCCTTCTTCCTTCTCATATTGTAGAGCAAATTAAAACATTTTATATCCCCTCCTTTCTACAGATGACAAGATTATTTGGTCCCCTTCAAATGATGGAGAATTCTCTTCACAACTGGCCTTCCTTGCCTCTCGAAGTACTCGTACCACTTTTCTCCCTTTAACTTTTGGAACCTTGATTTACCTCCTAAAGTTAAGAACTTTCTTTGGAAGCTTGCTCTGACTGTCTTCCTACTGCAGAAAGACTGAATAGATTCTTTCATCGAGTCTCTGATCAATGCTCTCTTTGCCATTGTTCGGATGAGACTACTAATCACATTCTTCAATTGTTCCTTTACAATAGATTTATTCTCTGGTTGGAAAGAAAAACTGGTTCTCCTTTTCCCTTCCTAACACTGGGGACTTTTTAACCTCTTTACACAACTTTAGAAATTGTAACACCAATCTCTCTCTTGCTTTCCTTATTTGGTGGAATGTTTGGCAAACTAGAAATAACATCATTTTCAGAAACCATGATAATCATAGAATCCCTCTTTTAATTCTATCATTGCAACTCATCTAACTCAGCTAGACTTATGGAATAAAAATGAAATCCGGAATCATCACAAGAATCATAGGAAATCCCTCACCTCGGTGAAGTTCTCAGCCACGATCAATCATAGATGGAAAAAAACCCCGTAATTGGATTAAAATTAACTTTGATGGCTCCTTTAAAGACCAATCAGGAAAAATAGCTTATCTTATTAGAAATCATTCTGGCAAAATAATTCATGCTGATACTAGTGAAGTATATGCTAATAATGCTCTCCAGGTCGAAGCTTTGGTTGCTATTGCTGGAGTTAAAGCTGTTGTTGGCTTGGGACATTCTTTTGTCATCAATTGAAGGTGACAACCTCACAGTAATTAATAGTCTGAAGCATACGTGGAAAGTTCCCTGGATATTGATCCCATAATTCAAGACATTCACAAGTTGTGTTGTACAATTCAGGCAATGAAGTTCAATCGCATCAAACGTTTCGGCAAGCAAGGTGTTGATTTCTTGCTAAATCCAGATGGAATCAACCGTTAATCTCAGAAGTTATTTCGAACTTTAATTATATCATTAAGGCTGATAGACAAGATATCTTGTGCGCCAATCTCCCCTTAGAATTTGGGAATTTGTAAAGATCATCCGCATTGATGATTTAGGTCATCTTCATTAAAAGATGGGCCTTTGTTTTGTATGTTAAAAAAAGAAAAAGAAAAGAAAGATTGACCAGTACCGATTTACTATTCACTCATCTGGTTGACAAGACATTAGACTTGGTACTTAAAATGTGTTTTCCATACTCGTATGCGCTTTATGGGACCGTGCAGATTGTATGATGTATTCATCTGGTACACTACGTACAATAATATTTTTAAACGCCATTAATATGATAGCAAAATTCCATCATAAACCGCACGCATTGTAACGCCGTTTGAGATGCTTCACGTATAACACACTTACATTAATGATACTAGTCTAACTAATGCTCTCAATTTATTAAAAAAGGTTCATGTTATAAATAATGTTAATGAAAATATTTCACATTGATAAAATAATAATTTATTGTATTCTTTATTGAAAATATATCGCATTGGATATCATGTGGATGTAGTACAAAAATACCAATGCTCTCAAAATGTAAAATTTTTATTCACTCAACCACTAGTAACACCACTACATCAATACCACATAGTTCATATGAAAAGAAGGATCCTTTGTTTTTCTGCCAAAAGCTTAATAATTTTATTAATCTTCAAAGCATCTTAAAATTACAAATCACTGATGAAGGTTTATTCTCCTCAACATAGCTCTACCCCTCCTACCATTAGTTTAAGCTTATGAATCATCCTAAACTTACAAGTATTGAGGATATCCCTAATGACATTCCCTACACGAACTGGTTTTTGATTGAAATAACATCATTTCTCAATTGCCAGACGTGATAAATAGTACCCATAAATGCAACCAATTTGCTAAGATAGATGTTGTTTGAGCGCTTCGTACTAGCGTTGATGTTGTTTGAGTGCTTCGTACTAGCGTCAAAACCACTCCCACCGGGCATGAATATCACCACGAGAAGAGGAGACACTTGCCATTGCATAACAGATCGCAGAATCTCCGAGACGTGTGGCCCAGTCTAGGTTAATCCTACATCGTGTACTTGTCATGGTACACATTAGTGCCAAAGTAATTATTCTCCTCAATACCAATTAACAATAGTAAAATGAAATAAGGAGTCAATCCCACAGAGAAAACGTAAGATCTAGCAGAACTCAGATTCAAATTATTTGATTTGTTTGTGATTATGTTGGGGTATTGTTCCACTTTACTAATCCATCTATATGTCCATCTTAGTTAAATCACAGTGTTCTTTATCGTATATTCATGTTAATTCTTATGTTTCCCTATCCTAAAGACACATTCATATCCTACATTCTCTAACCAAAACCCTGTAGAACATGTTTCATACCAAGAATAGACATAATTAAGATGGCCAGACACAAGCGTCTTCAAATATTAATCCTGAGACAAGCCAACACACCGGCGTCTACATATCTCAATAATTAAGACGAGCCAATGGGCGCGTCTACAAGCCCTAATTATGTGTATTGCTTCCTCCTTTAACATGTTCCCGTAACCAGTCTTAACACAAGCAAAGGGTTTTCCTATGATGATAGTATGCAAAGTAATCATGAATATCTAGTTTGTCAATCTAATCAATCATATAAACTAGCCAGTGTTCTGTTGTAACTGTCATAGTGCCTAGCTGGATCAATGATATTATTTCCAGTTACAAAGGAGATCCTCAGTTGGAGGAGATCATTGCTCAGTGTGATGTTAACCCTCCCTTCCTCAGATTATGTATTGAGCCAAGGGATGGTGGGATTCAAAGGGAGGATCATGATAGGTAGCACTGGAAACTTGAAATCTTAGATCATTAGTCATTGCACGATGAACCTGTGGCTGGTCACCCTTTGTAATACAAGGGACTTATCAACATGTTAAAACACTATTTTATTGGGTCAATCTAAAGCGCAGTGTCGAGCAGTTCATAAGAGCTTGTGATATTTATTAGCACCACAAGCACGAGCGTCATCTTCCTTTAGGACTCCTGAAGCACACTTCCCATTCCATCGAAGGCTTGGTGTGACATTTCCCTAGATTTTGTAGGAGGGATTGCCTACCTCTTTGGGCAAAAATGCAAGTTTAGTGGTGGTTGACAAGATTCACAATGTGTGCAAACTTTATTCCTCTCAAACACCCCTTCACAGCTGCTATTGTTGCTCGTGAATTAATTAACTCAATCAACAAGCTTCATCGCTTACCAGAGAGCATTGTATCTGACAGAGACAAGATTTTGTGAGCCATTTTTTGCAAGAATTGTTTAAAGCCTTGGGCACTGATTGCAGACCATCCTTCTCAATGGGATAAAGTGTTGACCTTAGCTGAATGGTGGTACAACAACAATTTTCAACACAACGCTTGTCCATACTCCCTTTATGATCTTGTATGGGTATGCCCCTCCTCAACTTAGGTTGTCCACTTCTGATGTTAGCATTGCGTCGGTGGAGCAATGGTTGTCTAAAAGGGCTCATATGATAGAGCAGTGTCCAGTGCATCTGCAACATGCTCAATCCAGGATGAAACATTTTGCTGACTTAAAATAAACTGAGCATTTGTTTCTGTGGGGGATTGAGTTTCTCTTAAACTTCGACCATATTAGCAGTCGTCTTTGGCACTTTGTAGGAATTTGAAGCTGAGTGCCAAGTTTATGTCCATTTCAAGTGTTGCATCATGTGGGCTTTGTGGCTTATCGTTTGTTGCTGCCTGATCGGTCCCGTATTCACGCTGTTTTTCATGTGTCCCAACTCAAGCCTCATATTGGTCCTAACATTCCAGTTCAGGCGAGTCTTCTTTGGCTGCTATGGGGGTGATTTAGTGGTGCAACCTGAGTTTATCTTGCAATCACGCGCTCAGAAACTTGCGAATGGGGATGAGGTGCTTGAGTGGTTGATCAATTGGACCAACTTACCTACTGAGGAGTCTACCTGGGAATCAGCTAACCACATTCGACATCAGTTTCCTGAGTTCATTTATGAGTGAACCTTGGGGACAAGGTTCCCATTAGGTGGGGGGGGGGGGGGGGGGGGGGGGTGGGGAATTGTTAGGTTACTATAAAAAGCATTAAAGACCATATTGTACTTTTGTGATTCAGTTGCTAACAGTAGTTGGAGGAGAGTAGCTACTACTTAAGGTCAGTTTGTAAGAACCAATTGATCATTATTGATATTCAACAGAATACTTTCTTTCTCTTCTCTCTTTCTTCTTCCCTACTCTATCTTCTTGATAATCATGAATTGTGATCTTAGGCAACGAGATTCATAACCAATTAGCAAGTAGTTTCCACAAACCCCCCCCTTTGGTTACAATTTCAAGTTGATTAAATTATCATCGCAAGAATTGATTCCATTTTGGTTCCCATTGGGATTCGAACCCTACTTACCACATAACTTTAGTAGATTAGTAGTTCATAAAATATTACTTTGACCGGAGGGCCTAACGACCCCTCTGTTCAAATTGACCTTGTTACCGGGGAACCAAATTATTTTCTGCGATATTAGTTTGATTCTCCGGTGCTGGTCATTGTACGACCAACGTTGTTGAAGGATATGGGGACCGAAACTTTTGGCATGTGCAAGAAGTGATTACCTGCGTGGAGACCAGATTAAGCAATTGCAATAGTCAATGCGTATTTGGTTGCAAAGATATGCCAAACAACTGTGGTATCAAGATACAATCCTGAGGTGTGTTACCACCATCAAAGATGTGGAGACGAATGATAATCAAGCCTCGGATGAGATGCAGAGTGAAGTTGAAACCGAGGAGCCCGCTAACGTGTGACCACTACCAAAGGAAGCGACCACAAATCAGCAACTGTCGAACCACGCGTCCGCGCTTCCAGCGCTGAAGAAGAATGAAACTGCTCTATCAAAGGACGCGACCGCTCAACCCCCTCTGCACACCAAGCGCGACCGCGCGACTATTACTTCGAGCGCACGCGAATGCACCATGGAGACATGCAACCACATCCTGACGGTGATCTTTCCGGAACTCATAGAACGATCGCGCCCTCCACAACACGCCCGCGCCAAGCCGACTGATGATCTGCGTGACAGTGCCTTGTCTCCGCGTGCCCGCGCATCCCCCGTGATTCCTTCAACACCGAACACTTCAAAAGAAAGGGTGAATGACAAAAGAGTTAGGAAAAGGAGAGGTGTCATATCCTATGTTGTGAGGATGAAGAGAGGATTTATTGATGATATGTCCATCGTGGGGCCTAGTGCAGGTTGAGAGAAAAGAAAGAGGTCGAGTCAATGACATTAAACAAACATTGTCCGAGAGGCAACCCATCGAGGAGGTAATTTTTTATCCATTTAGGTTATATTTTTCCTTATCTTACAATGAGGACATTTTGTAGTTAAGTCAAGGGGAGGTGATTTACTTCACCAATCCTTGCATTTTTAAATTTTTCAGTCAGTTTTCCACTTAGTTGAATTGTTGGAGTCGGTATTCTCAGTTTTCCCCTTCTTTGTCGCTGTGTGAATTTCTATAAGGATCCATGATCTTGGAATCTTATTACTATGCTTTAGATGTTAATCTTTCAAGTATATATGATGAGGATATGTTGTATTAAGTAGAGGACTTTGGCTGAGCATGTGGATTATGACTAGGACGCATTAGAACCATATTAAGATTGCATATTCACCATCTCTTATCTAGTTATCATTATGTCATAATAAATTGTTCTCAACCTTTTTGCGCAATGAATGAAAAAGAAAATAAAAAGATAGTGAACTCCAAGTGAAATAAACCCGAAGAGCACGCGATCTCCGGGGTGTGAAAGATCACCTGGTTCGATCCTCCATGGCCAAGTAAGAAAAGAGTTTCTTTAGTAGCTTGGACCGTAAAACGGACATGCTCAATACATCAAAACAAATTGGCCTGGATCATAAGATGGACGGGCCCGTTACCCAAAAGTGAAAATAAAAGTGCAAAATGTGTTAATAGGATAAAAAGGAGCAACGGAAAATGCATGTAATATAACTTAAGTAGTGACAGGCGTAAAACGGTCGTTGTTCCTATCAAAAGATATCCAACTTAATAAATCCACTGAAGGGGTCGAATCCCAAGAGAGCTAGAACGATAGTTTATTTCTATTGGTGCTACGAGTAGTAACAATTGGTTTTTTTTATTGTAATCCTAAACTAGCAATTATAAAGCAAATAACGTTGAGTTTGTAAACAATAATGATCGAAAGCTCACTCCTTTAGCATCAGCGCATTATTCTTATGGAATATTGATCATCGAATTCTATTAATCCTATATTCTTAATTATCTAATCCGGTTGTCCTGCACTTTGTTCGTAAATAGCAACAAGTCCAAATAGTCCTAGAAACCCTTATTGTAAGCAATAACCAAGGAAATCCCAAGGTTCAAAAGCACAACAGCATAAATATCAAAGATGAGTAGACCTATGCAATACCATTGGCAAATAGCCGATACTCGACACAGGTTTATAATATCTACAAAATAAGCACTCGCAAATACTCTATGCAAATTCTGATTGCTACCTAAAAGACAAGACTTTTCAAATCGAACTATCAAGCCTAGCAATATGATGGATAATAATCAACCTAGTTTGCAACCTAGATAAAATCAAGATCAATCAATAGTCAATAAAGCACAGGGGATCATAAAACAATCCTGAAATTAAACTTAAAACATAAACATAAGACTTCTCAAAAACTTTTCCTAGAATAATGGCTTCAACCTAAGAGTGAACTAGAAGGATCTTAGCCAGACATAGCCAATCGAAAGCAATACATAATATTGATGAAAGCAAACCAGGGAGGATGATGAAGTGGAACAAAGGTGGAAGCTTTTTTCTTGGCTGCTCAATTTCTAAGGATGAAGTTGGAAAACGAATCAATGGTCTTTCTAACCTAATTTCTAAAGGTTTTTATAGTATCTAGTAAAAGGGAAATATTAATAATCAAAATAACTAAGAAAATGTGGAAAAACAAATCAGAATCTCGGATAAAATCTTCGTTTTGGGCCGGTCCGTCTCGGGGTCGCGATCGAGACATGTAGGTCGCGATCGTGATATGGCCTCAGTTTTCAGGTCGGTGGAAGGTCGCGATCGCGATAGGGTGGTCTTGGTCGAGATATCACAACTGAGGCTAAGTCTTGATCGCGACATGTAGGTCTCGGTCGTGACTTCTTCTCTGGGGCCGGATCTCGGTCGCGACACCTTCTCTCAGTCGTGACATCCTCTCTCGAGCTGGTCTTCGGTCTTCTACAAGCTTCGAGGCAGATCGGCTTCGCCTCTCGGCTTCGCCTCTCGGCTTCTCCATGGGTGTACGCATGGTATCCTTCTCTCTAGATCCATCCCCAATGCACTAAAAGTGAGCACAACTGGGATCTCCAAGATAAAACCACTAAATACCGCTTACGAGCATCCCGCAAATCCATAAATGAACACCAAACCGGATTCCGGGAATACCACTCAATAATCACCTAAACACCACTAATCCTAAGCTAATAGTCGATAGTTAACAACATATAATAAGCTCCTATCAAGTAGAGTTGTGGTTGTTGTTTGCATTCAATGGTATTGGAACTTGTGCGGAATTATCATAAGTATGAAGCATGTTAGGACAAGTCTTAGTCGCCTAATTGATCCTTCGTTATTCACATTTATATGTCACTTTGACAGACACGTCCTTAGTATAATTTGGAGATTTAGGTGATTGCATTTGCATAGAGGTAAGCATAGTTCGAATTTTGGGGGATATTTGATACCATTGTTGGAGTTAGAGTCTAGTTAGTTAGTTTTCATTGTTTTGGAGTTTTTATTCTAGATTCAGAGTCTACTCCCATTGTTTTATGATTGTAGGTACTCAGAGATAGTGTTTGTATCCGACAACCACTACCGTCAAATCTTCCCATCCATTGAGTTCGTTGTAGAGTTAGCAACAACTTACTCGAGGAGGAGCAAGGTTCAAGTGTGGAGGTGTTTGATAGGCATCATTTAGTACATCATTACACGTGTTCGTTAGCATCTATACCAAGGGATTTGGCACATCTATAGAGCATATTACCGTGATCCAGACCAAGCAAAGTCAAGGCACTAAATACGAGGATTATGGGCATCCAAAGGCAAGACAACCAAAAGGGTACAAGTTGGAGCCGCACATGTCAGTGACACGAATACACTAGGAGCCGCGTGACCGTGCCCCGATACCGCACAACCACGCCCCTAAACCGCTTGACCACACCCCGACAAGCGACCAACCACACCCCGACAGGGGCACGGTCGGCCCATGACGCGACCGCGTCCTTGCCGGTCCAAGAAACCATCGAAACCCTACTTCTCCTTGATGTTGCGCTTGGGCTTTGGGATTCCTTCATTTATAAAGTATGAGCTAGGGTTAATTAGCTTAAGCTTTTGTGATTTTAGAATAAATAGGGAGATCTTTGCCTCCTCCCAAATCATCCATTATCATTTATATTTCATTTTATGTAGTTTTTAGCAATGGGCCAGGAGTAGTCATCTTGTACTTTGTGTGATTGGATGAAGCCATTAGGTTGATTCAATGTGAGATTTCTAATCTTTTGGTTCTCTTTAATAATATATCTCAATTTCTTTATCCTCTTGCTTTTAATAATTATTGAATGGAATTTACATTCTAGATTGATCACCTAGGCTGATTAGTTCAATTTCATATAGCTATACTTAGGTTTATCGTAGTTGAAGAATCTAACCATTAGAGTAGGAAAATAACTACCTGGACTAGTTGGACTTGTAGGGTGTGGAGGATAATGATGTGTTAGTAGCCATGTGGCGCTGCACATTCCTATCTATTCTTGTGCTTAATGCTGCCTAGGAATTTGTCGTAATAGTTTTTGGGTTGGATTTGTAGGTAATGGTTATTAGGGATAGTTGACTTAATTAGATATAAAGGAACAAGGATTAGGGCAATTGGAAGATATATAGGCAATAGAGAAAGAGAGAGAACTCATATAGAGGGACCTAGGACCATTGAATCAACTTAATAGGTGAATACCATTCGTATGAAGTGTTCGTCCCATTTTAGTCATTAAACAATCATTAGTAACTAGTTATCACAAATTCTGCCTTTGGTTACTATTTCGAGTTGATTAAATTATCATAGCAAGAATTGATCCCGTTTCGGTTCCATGTGGGATTCGACCCGAACTTACAGCTTTCCTTTAATAAAGTAGTAGTTGAGAAAATATTACTTTGATCGGAGGGCCTAAGGACCCCCTGTTCAAGTACCATCTGCCAAGTGAACTCAAAGATCTCTACTCAATAAGGGTGCAAGACTCATAGAATCAAACAATGATGCATAAATGTCATTTATAGAAACACCTAAGTCTGAAATGATTGCATCTATATACTTCGAATCAATAGTGTATGGGATAAAGAATGTATCGGGATCCTCTCATTTGATTGAAAGTGTTCTCTGTATCTGCTCATACGATATTTTGATCCTTTTTGGCTCTTTCCACTTAAGATGTTGATTTCCCTCTTTCTTGTGTTGTGGAGCTGTGTTTTAGACGTTCTTTTGATGGAAACAGAACTGCACGATGTATCCGTCTCAGATTGTTGGACGCGGGAAGTGTATTTATTGGCAGGGAACACGACCATGGTGGATCTCTCCTTCTTCGCGAGATCCTTATCTCTAATCTCTTGTGGTTTATAAGAAGTGAAGGTGTAGGGCGCGGCAAGAAGGGCGCAGGTCACGGCCTTTGAGAATTGCTTAGTTGTGGAGGCACAAGGCGTGACAATAATGGTGCGGTTCATAGCCATGAAGAGTTTTTTCAGATTAGAGAAAACTTTATCGCTTAATTTTGTGTTTTCTCAAATTCATACGCACGAGACGCGTCTTTCTTTGGTGCGGGCCATGTCTTTCCCACCGCGGGGTGCGGTTTTGGTGAGCTCTTCAGTCTTTCTCTCAATTTGCGTACGCTAAGTACCTCTATTTGTCTGGACTTCTTATAGTATCGGCCATGGGGGGCGTCATTATTGCCACAGGTCACGGTGTGGCTACTGGTCTCAAATGCACAAAACTCGGTGTTGTTCACCTCTAGACCTTCACAAAATAGTGTCTAAATGGGAAAAGGAACATGTTCCTCTCTCATAGTTTTCACCTCCTTTTGACAAGCATCAATCTTGGCAACCATGGCTTCTCTTTCCTCTTTTAGGACGTGTTTAATTTCATGAGTTTGACTTTGGATTGCAACACTGACTCCTTGATTGATATCTCTTGCTAAGAACTGAGTCATGTTGGAAATATGCTCTTGTAGTTCTAGAATCATGTTTATAGCAAAAAATTATTTTCTTGGTCTGGATGGTGACGACGGCCTAGGTGTCCTTCTTTTTCTCACATCCTGCTCATTTTCCCACCATGCATTGCATGTACACGGACCTTCGTAATAGCCATACATGGGCCTTGAAGGTTCTACACTTGGAAGTCACGCTACTCGGTCGCTCTGATAGATGACAGGATGCTATGGAAGGATGTTGAAACCCCTAAAGTGCTTCTCTTGTAATGCATCATAGGGATCCATCTCCCTAGCGTATGTGGACAAAAGCTGCAACACGGCTCCAACTAACTTCCTTGTTTACGACATGGTGTAAGACATGTAGTTGTGAATAAGATTCAAGAAAAAGAATCAAAACTGGTGGTGCATAGCATAAGATAGGTCCACACCACGATCTTAATAAACTTGCTAAATAACCTACTCCTCGACAATGGTGCAAAATTTGACGTGTAGCATGTTGGTATTGTAAACCACTTGTATGCGTGTTGTGGCACACCCAGGTTGTCAATGTAAAATTAATCCTCAACTCAAAAATATAAATAATCTAGTGGAAGTAACGAGTGAATTCCACAAAGAACAAGATTTATGTAATTAAAAAGTAAATGTTGCGTTTTTATGATTCTTTCAATTGATTGGATATTGTCCCTCTTTAATTCATCCATTTATATATCAGTTTTGGTTTTAGCTCATCATGTTCTTTATGACCTATCTATATCAATTCCTATTTTGCACACTAAAGACACATCCACTTTCTACACTCACTAACCAGAACCATGTGGAACAAGTTTGAGACCCAGGACATGCATAGTTAAGACGAGCCACAACACAAGGATCTCCAAATCTTAATCCTTGAGACGAGATACGAAACATCAGCGTTTACAAATCTCAAAAGCGAAGATGAGATAAAAAGGTGTGTCTACGAATCTTAACAGTGTGTAAAAAATCCTCCTTTACTTATGCCTAGTGTTCTAAAAACCGCTAGTCGGGAACTAGGCGGTGGGGGAGGGCCTAGAGCCTAGGCAGTAAGGCGGGAGCCTAGGCGGATTAAAAATAATGAAGCATCCATGATATTTCATGACCACATTGGCTCTAAATTCATGACTATCAATCAAATTGTGTTGGGATTAGATTATATATGCTATTATAGGCCTTCTTATGTTGAAACAAACTAAAAATTCATTATAATTTCAAGAAAATTACCACTTTTGCAAATAAATGTGACCTTTTTGTACTAAAAAATGCTAGGCGGGGTGCTAGGCGGTGGGAAGGTGACTAGTGCCTAGGCGGGGCCTAGGCGAGGCCTAGGCGAGATTTTTAGAACACTTCTTATGCCCACAAAAAGTATAAACACAAGTAAAGAGTTTTCCTACGATAATAATATGAGAGTAAAAATGAATGTCTAGATTGTCAATCTAATCAATCATATAAAGCAATGTGATGATAATCATGAAAGAAAACATCAATACACTACATAATCAATATAGATAGAAGAATACAAACAAACAAAAACATCAATATAAACTTCAACAGTAAAGGGAAATAATGTTTGAAGTTTAGCTCCTCATGCTAACTCTACGAAATATGAAATAATTAAGTTGCTAACGTTTTAACTTGCTAACCTTTGGCACGTAGGGAGAACAACTCCTTATATAGGGGACACTATTTATCTATTTTCTACCAAGTAACTAAAAGATATCAAATCTGACAAAACTAAGAACCAAATGAACTAACAAACTACAGAATCGTAACTAGCCGAGTATATCTTCAAAGGCAAATCAAAGATACTGGAGTGAATCTCTTATCTTCTCTAGATGTGTGTCATGACGAATAAGGCACGAGACGAGGTGGTTGAAGCCCGAAAGATTCCTCTTATCCTTTGCAACATAATGATCTACCACATTGGTAAAAGGATGAATATGGACTGGGACACCGGGCGCAGGGCACTGACGTGCTATCATTATGCACTGTCAAGATTACTATCTATCTTTCCTAGCAACCAGTTATAGAATTAAGTGATATGTAAGGGTCGATCGCACAGAAAAAATTGTATAAATAACTTTAGATGTAGCAGAATTCAATTAAAACTTGTTTCAAATGTGTATGTCTTTATATTTTTGGGTGGTTGTTCCTCTTTTCTAATCCATATACAATATCCATTCTAGTTTAGATCATTGTATTCTTTGCCACATAATCACATTAATGCTTATGCTACATTATCAACTAAAAGACACATCAGCGTTATACATTCGCTTACAAAGAAGCTGTAGAATACTATTGATACCTAAGATAGGCACAATCCAAACGAGCCACCACCAGGCGTCTACAAATCATAGTTCTTGAGATGAGCTAAAGTAACACCAGTTTCTACAGATCACAACAACTAAGACGAGCCAATAGGTGTGCCTACAAATTCCGATTATGTTGATTGATTCCTCCTCTAACTTATGACCACAACTAGACTAAACATAGTTAAAGAGTTTTCCTATTAAGAGTTTACGCCAGTAATTACAATATTTAGTTTGTTGTTGGTTTAAGGTAGAGTGTGTAACTAGCTAGCTCAGACGTTCCACTTGTTTTGATGGTAACAAACCTAAATATTTGATGTCCTTTGTGTGTGATAAGAATTCCAGGTACAACTCAAGGACTTATAAGAGTAGCTTTGACACAAGGGGACTAGCTGAGTCCACAAGGACAGTAGCTTAAGGTCTAGCGAGAAAAGCTGGATCTCGCCAAGACAGAATAAGACTTGCAGAGAAGAAATAAGAAGTCAGAAGGACTATCTTTAAGCAAGCGAGATTTATTTTAATGCTAGTGTATCGCGCTTCAGAGAAAAAAGGAAATACAAGCAATAGAGTGAAAAGCGAGAGTCTACAGGTGGAATCCTGCACAAGTGCATAGATGATTTGGTCAAGTGAAGGGAAGGTCGGTAAAGCTACATCTTAATGGAAATGTAAACAAAAGGGAGTTTGTTAGGGTTTCTACTTTTTGTTAGTGGATGGACAGGGATCACCAAGTTGGACAAATCAGGGACACACTGAAGGTGTGGAGCGGATTGCCAACGTGGATGAGCAGTTAAAATCCAGTGAAGAAGCACAAAGCGTTTGAATCTGTTAATGAATTTCCAGAGCGCAATGATCACACGGATCTCTGAGGTGGACTTCTTCAATTCCGCTTGATATGTATTTGCTAGCTTTAAGGTTTAAGTTAGAAATACTATATAAGTGTGCATTAGGTGTTGTTAAGCACACGAGCTTAGAGAGCTGACAAAGAGTTTCAGAACTTCTCTTGCTAGAGAGAGAGAGAGAAAAGCATGTAAGCCTAATAAAGATCTAGAGAGAAAGCTATTGGGAGCTTAACTCGATGTGAAGAGAGTTAGTGTCCAAAACACCTTAGAGCTTGATAGAGAGATATTTCTTGTATGTGATGAGCCCAACTTGTATTGTGAGAGAGAATTACCTTGATCTAGGATCAGCTTAAGTTTGTAATTGCTCTTGATTAATATAAGTTTAGTGGTGAGTTTTATCCTGAGCTTGTTAGAGGCTTAGGATTATCACCTTGGAAAAATCTTTGCATTGAGCTGTGATTTTTAATTCCTATTACTAAGTTTGTTATTGTAGCTAATCTCTCCTTCCGCAACTCTAACTCATTATCTCACTAGCTATTTGAGTTTAAATTGGAGAATAGAGTAGCTTACTTGTGTTTTCATCATATACATCTTAAAAAACCTTAAGCAAGCCAATAAAGTCACTCAATCCTGTAATTGGTATCAGAGCAAAGGCCGTCAAGTGTATTGATTCTTAATCTCTCTATTCTGAATCATGGGAAACAATAAAAATGTTTTTAACCTAGCAATCTCTTTATCTAAGCATCATGTCTTAGCTGAGGGTGAACTAGAATGGTGGTTAACCATGACAAAGTATTACATCCAGCAAACGGACTATCATTATTGAAGGATTATAGAGAAAGGTGAAGAAAAGCTTCTTGAAGAAACAAACACTCTCAAATGGGGACCAACTGAATATGCTACACTTGAGAAGGACACAAAGACAAAGCAACTCATATTGAATGCTCTCTCTAGAAATGACATAGACAAAATCATGTCTCTGCCAACCGCAACGCTCATGTTGAAAGAAATCATAGTTATGCACTCAGGCAGTGAAGACATGAAGAATAATTGCATGTTTGAGATCCAAAGGGATTTCCACTCCTTCAGAATGGGTGAAAGCGAGTCTATATCAGATTATCATTCAATATTCTAGGAATTATGCGATAAATGTCCTCAGCTGGACTTAAGGTAGATTTCTGGCTACTCTCACTAGCTTTCATTCATGGTTTAAATGCAAAATTTGATACTACTAAAAGGATTATGATAATGACTAAAGAGAGAAAAGAGCTTCATGTATCTGTGCATGCTGGAAAACATAGAATACATGAAAGAAAAGACCAAAAAGAGTCGCTATTAGCTAATGAATCCAAATGAATGACGCTCAAGCTCTCCCGACTACTTCAAAAGATGGAAGACAATGATGAAGATGACAGTGAAGAAGATCAGGATGTTGCAATGATGACTAAACTCATCAAGATGTTCTTTAAGAGACAAGGTGGCTTTCAACGAAGTGAATCCAAGCCACAGGACCTCAAAGTTGTCACATGCTACAACTGCCAAGGTAAAGGATACATGGACAAAGCTTGCACAACTTCTAAGGTAGATCCAAGCGCTTCTGAAACTCTACCAAGAAAGACCTTTTCACCTTATGGGGTGATTTGGACGATGAACTAGACTGTGTCGAAGCATAAGAGTTGTACTTAGTAGCTTCGAGGACTCCATATCTGATTATGACATCGAGGTCAGCTCTCTTAATTTTGAACTTCTTCCAAAGAGAAACATTTTTAAGCTTTTAAATGAAAAGGTCCTAGATCATAAGGCTCTTGGTCCTAAAGCGAGAGCTCAGGAAGAAGAGCTTCATGATTTAAGGGTACAAACAGTTAAGCAAACTAAACAATTGTGTACAAAGCCCACCCATTTTACCCAATTCTTTGAGCTTTGTAAAGTCAAAGGTACAGCTTCATCCCATAGTAATGACTCAATTGTAGAAAGTGTGCTTGACGAAATCCCAAGCAAGCTAGACAAACTAGCTGCGAATGTTGAAGCAAAAATTGTCAACCAAACATTTTTTGCGAATGCACGACCAGGTTTGGGCTTCACCAACCATGAATTTTCCGATTCATGTATTTTATTAGAGAGCTACATGATAAATTAATCAAACAAGTGCAATCTCATCTAAACACTCAACCTACCATATTTACACGATGAGAGCCATTTCGCCCTGGAAATATAAAGTATGGGTATATTAGATATAACCATTATTGCAATTTCTACGAAACCAATGGTCACTCTAGGCATGAGTTTGAGCGTTTAATTGCTCTTAAGAAAAATCCCTATAAGCCACTTTTGGCTAAATCTAGGAAGGGCAAGCTCAATCAAGCGAGTCTCGCTGAAGACAATCTTGACAAGAGCGGGTCGTCTACGACCAAATTTGTACGTCCTAGGCCCTTAAAAGAAGAGAACGAACAAGCTAAAGCACAATGAGGTATGCCTTCCAAAGGTGAACCTCACCAAGTGCTTTATGTGAACAATGATATCTATTATGAGCCTGTTCCTAGAGTTGTGTTGATAAATGATCTACTTTCTAGCTCTGGAATATCTAGTTCTAATGTGCCTTCGAAGCCATCGCTTCGTTGGACACCAAAAGCGTGATTTTCATTGCAGGTTGAAATGCAGGGTAGGAGCTACAGAGTCAAATTAACTACATACTCTCATTTCACGCAAAGGGAGGAGATTCATCTCCTTCAGGGATGAAACAAGAATAAATCAAGCGTGCTTCAACGGCCAACACACATCTCTTTCATTCTTATCTAACAAGATGTGCACATCTATGTGAGTTAAAAATTACTTCGTTCAAGCGAGTCTCATATGTGGAACAACTACACATATTCTTTCAAGCGAGACTCAGACATGTTCAACAAGTGGTCGTTAGCATCATTTATGGGTGATTTGGCATGATTATGGCGCATATTACAATGATCTAGACCTTGCGAATCAAAGGTGTCATTAACAAGGATTAGGGACATTTAAGGAGAAGATTACCAAGGGGAAGAAGAAGAATCCGCACACACGAACGAGACAACGCCAGACTGCAAATTCTTCGCAGCGACCGGGTTCTATGGGGCGTGACCGCGCCATTGTACACAGAGGAGGGTGAAGGAATTGGCTCAGGCTTGACAGCACCGACACACACGCGACCACGCCCTTGTCGGGACAAATTTGCTGCAAAACCCCAATTCACCAATATTGCACTTTGTGATTTGGACTATTTTCTAATAGATCTCGGGCTGGGCCTCTTTAGTTTAGTATTCTTATGTTAGGGTTAATAAATGGGGTGATATGTGCCTCAACCCTAATCATCTTCCATTTTACGTTGTTTTCTAGTTTCACATTTTACTTAGTTACAATGAGCCTAGGAGTAGTCCATTTACTTTGTTCGATTGGTGGAAGCCAACGGTTGAATTATTTGTAAAACTTCTATCATTGGTTCTTAATTATATCCTAGTTGTTTTATCTCTCTTGTTCTTGTTGCTATTTAATATATTTACTAGTCTGGATTGGCCAACCAGGTAGATTAGGTCTAACTCATACTACTTGGTTTGACTTGTCCGAGTTGGACAGTCTTATCATCAGGTAGCGAATCAATAAATGACCTATTTGGTATTGTAATTGTGTTGAGAGACAATGATGAATTAAATATCAGCCTTGAGCCAAGGGTACTGTATGTTCCTATTTTTTTTGAATCCGTTGCTACCTAGGTATTAAATCTTGATAGTTCCTGGGTTGTATTTAAGTAAGGGCTATTAGGACTAGTTGGACTAATAGATATATAAGAACAGAGTTTAGAGCAACTAGAGGATAAAAGCATTAGGATAGAACCCGATAGAAGAAGTCAATGATCAATCAATTATTCTGCTAGGTGGATACTAATTGGGCAAGGTGTTTTTCCATAATTGGTTACAAATTAATCATTAGTTAGTCAGTTTCATATTTTTCCCCTTTGTTACCCTTTGAGTTGATTGAATCCAATATCAAAAGAATTGATCCTTGATTCACTGTGCGATCGATCCTGTCTTACCACTCGACTAGTGGAGTAGTCAGATAGGTAATTATTTTATCTTGACGAGACAGAACTACGCCCGTCAAATTTGGCGCCGTTGCTGGGGAATCAAACTTTTTTCTCGTGTCATTGATTTGATTGACTTAGGTGTTGACTTGTGTATGGTCAGAACCCATGCTACTAATCATTTTCTTGTTGAGCTAAACCCAGAAACAGAAATGACTGTTTATAGGAATCGCAGGGGAATGACAGTGAGATGAGGGATGTCGATCAAGTTAGGGAGTAGACCCCCGAACAGCTGCTGGCAAACCAATAGTTGATGAATCAATTCCTAGAGGCATAGGCTAATGCCAATAATGTCGTTGGTTGAACGCTACAGTAGCGCACTACTCCCAATCAAATGCAGCAGCCCCAAGCGGTGGTCCTACCACCACTCGCACAAGGAATCACCTTCGAACTCAAGTCTAGGGTGATACACCTCAACCAGTTTCCATGGACCGCCCAGAGAGGACCCATTATACACCTAAACTACTTTTACGACATATACATGACTACAAAGCTAGTCAATGTGTCGGAAGAACAAATTAAGATGAGGGCATTCAGGTTCACGCTGATGGACACCGTCAGAGTTTGGTACTACCACCTTCTTACGAGGTCAATAGATAGTTGGGAGAAGCTACATTAGGTGTTCTTGAATAGGTACTTCCCGGTGAAGAAGGCGGACACGCTGAAGAGAGAGATAGCACATGTTGAGCAGCGAGACAAGGATTCGATGTATGATATCTGAAGAGATTAAAGGGGCTATGTGCTAGCTGCCCCTTTCATGCTTATGAGCACCATAATTTGGTACAGTTTCCCACATAAGGGTTATTGAATACAAAGAGGAGGATAGTAGATGTTGTATACGGAGGAAGCATTCTCCACATGACCCGGAGGATGCTATGGAGAATTGCAGAACATGACTGAAAATACAAGGAGTTTTGGGAGGACATACACTAAGAGAATGGTGAATGTTGTATGTTCAGAAGGATCACGTCTAGTAGGTGAAATAGCAGAAATAAAGAAGATACTCGCAAGCTTACCACCTAAGAGCGGGTAGTAAACAACGCGAGTCTGTGGGATATGCACAAGTTTGGCCCATCATTAAGATCATTGTCCCAAGCTGTAGGAAGACACAGTTGTGGAGGTGAATGCAATAGGTGGATATTGACCTCCTCGGCCTTGGGATAACCAGCAACAACAAAAAACCTTAAGCGAGCCGATAAAGTCACTCAATCCTGTAATTAGTATCAGAGCAAAGGTCGTCAAGTGCATTGATTCTTAATCTCTTTATTCTGAATCATGGGCAACAATAAAAATGTTTGTAACCTTGCAATCTCTTTATCTAAGCCTCATGTCTTAGCTGAGGTGAACTAGAATGGTGATTAACCATGACAAAGAATTACATCCAGCAAACGGACTATCATTATTGAAGGATTATAGAGAAAGGTGAAGACAAACTTCTTGAAGAAACAAACTTTCTCAAATGGGGACCAACTGAATATGCTACACTTGAGAAGGACGCAAATACAGAGCAACCCATATTGAATGCTCTCTCTAGAAAAGACATAGACAAAATCATGTCTCTGCCAACCGCAAAGATCATGTTGGAAGCAATCATAGTTATGCACTCCGATAGAGAAGACATGAAGAATAATTGCAAGTTTGAGCTCCAAAGAGATTTCCACTCCTTCAGAATGGGTGAAAGTGAGTCCATATCAGATTATCATTCGATATTCCAGGAATTATGCGATAAATATCCTCAGCTGGACTTAAGGTAGATTTCTGGCAACTCTCACTAGCTTTCATTCATAGTGTAAATGCAAATTTGATACTACTAAAAAGGATTATGATAATGACTAGAGACAAAAGAGCTTCCTGTATCTGTGCTTGCTGGAAAACTTAGAATACATGAAAGCAAAGACCAAAAAGAGTCGCTATTAGCTAATGAATCCAAAGGAATGACGCTCAAACTCTCCCAACTACTTCAAAAGATGGAAGACAATGATGAAGATGACCGTGAAGAAGATCAGGATGTTGTGATGATGACTAAACTCATCAAGATGTTTTTTAAGAGACAAGGAAGCTTTCAACGAAGTAAATCCAAGTAACGCGACCTCAAAGATGCCACATGCTACAACTGCCAAGGTAAAGGACACATGGCTAAAGCTTGCACAAGTGCTAAGGTAGATCCAAGTGCTTCTTAAACTCCACCGAGAAAGGCCTTTTTCACCTTATTGGTCGAAGCACAAGAGTTTCCATGGACCGAACAATTGCTGGCAAACCAACAGTTGATGAATCAATTTCTAGAGGCATATGCTAATGCCAATAATGTCGTTGGCCAAACGCTGAGGGATCGCACTACTCCCAATCTAATGCAGCAGCCCCAAGCGGTGGTCCTACAACCACTTGCAAAAGGAGTCACCTTTGAACTCAAGTCTAGGGTGATACACTTCAACCAGTTTACATGGCCCGCCCGGAGAGGACCCCATTATACACCTCAACTAGTTTCATGACATATGCATGACTACAAAGCCAGTCAATGTGTCGGAAGAACAAATTAAGATGAGGGAAGTCAGGTTCACGCTGATGGAAACCGTCAGAGCTTGGTACTACCACCTTCCTACGAGGTCAATAGATACCTGGGAGAAGCTACATCGGGAGTTATTGAATAGATACTTCCCGGTGAAAAAGGCAGATGCGCTTAAGAGAGAGATAGCACATGTTGAGCTGCGAGACAAGGAGTCGATGTATGATATTTGAAGAGATTCAAGGGGCTATGTGCTAGCTTCCCCTTTCATGGTTATGAGCACCATAATTTTGTACTATTTCTCACATAAGGGGTTAGTGAATGCTGAGAGGAGGATGGTAGACGTTGTGTGTGGAGGAAACATCCTCCACATGAACCCGGAGGATGCTATGAAGAATTGCAAAATATGACTAAAAATACAAGGAGTTTTGGGAGGACATACACTAAGAGAACGGTGAATGTTGTATGTTCTGAAGGATCACGTCTAGCAGGTGAAATAGCAGAAATAAAGAAGATACTCGCAAGCTTACCACCTAAGAGCGGGTAGCAAACAACGCGAGTCTATGGGATATGCACAAGTTCGGCCCATCATTCAAATCATTGTCCCAAGTTGTAGGAAGACACAGTTATGGAGGTTAATTCAATAGGTGGATATTGACCTCATCGGCCTTGGGATAACCATCAACAACAAAATTATTAGCCGAGGTATAGAGATCAGCCAGAGCAACAAAGATGGAGACCCCGTGACCCACAATAATCCTCTGGACCCACTACCTTAGACATAATAAAGGAGTTGACTAAGAACCTCACTACCCTCACTACCAATGCCATGACCGCAGATGCAAGATTCAAGAATCTAGAGGTCCAAATGGGTCAAATAGCACAGATAGTGTCCTCGTTGGTTCAAAATCAATCAAATTCACTATCATCTCAAACGGTGGTGAATCCGAGCCAAAATGTAGCGAACAAGAACCATGAAGAATGTCAGCACGGTGTCATTGAGGAGCGGGCGAAATTCAAAGGAAAAATTGGGGAATAGAGAGTTAGGAGTTGAAAGCTTGTCAGAGGAGCAACCGCGCCAGGAGACACGTGACCGCGTGCCCGAGTCTGAGTAAGGGCTCGACTGCGCCCCACCCGCGCGTGACCACTCATTTATGGTCCCTGTTTTGGAAAATTAGGCGAGACTGAGCCTGGACCTGCGCGAGCGTTCCACTGGATCTGCAGACCCGCGTGACCGTGTACCTCTACTGCGGGACCGCACTAGTCCTACTGCTGAGGACGAGCCTTCCCCTATGCTTAACGCCAAAGATGCTATTCCAGTTGATGAGGAGGACGAGATAGACAGTCCTCGAGGTGGTTTTAGGCTCAGGCAGAGCAACTATGTAAGGCCCAACTTCCCTTCACTTGACTCGCTGAAACCCCTGACTCCCTTCCCAGAAGTGTTGAGAGATACCAGGAGACTAGAGGATGACAATGACCTATTTGAGACTTTCATCAAGTGCACATTGAACATCCCTCTACTGAAGATGATTAATAACATACCGAGGTATGCAAAGTTTTTACAGGAGTTGTGCACAACCAAGAGAAAGTAGAAAATGAAAGGGAAAAACAAGGTCACGGTAGGAGAGAGAGTCTCAGCCATTTTCCAGAGACGTATACCCACCAAGTACAGTGACCCAGGTATGGTTGCCATCGCTTGACGTATCGGCAACACAATTTTTGAAAGAGCTATGTTAGACTTAGGTGCTGCTATTAATGTCATTCCTTACTATCTTTGCATGGAATTAGGATTAGGAACCTTGATGAAACGGATGCATTAATGCAATTGGATGATGTGTCTATTGTTCGTCCTAGGGGAGTAGTGGAAAATATGCTAGTTTTGGTTGATAGTTTAGTCTTTCCTACGGATTTTTATGTACTAGATATGAAGCAGGATAGGAATACTCCACCTATACATGTAAATAGACCATTTATGATTACCGCAAGCACAAAGGTGGTTTTAGGGAATGTGACCTTTTCATTAGAGTTTGATGGTGAGATAGTGAGATTTGACATAGGTGAGGAGTCTAGTGAGCTGTCTATTAAGGATGTGGCTAGTGTGTTTGCTATTAAGGTGATTGATCGTGCAGGGGATATTGATAGTACTAAGGTGGATTTGGCCGATGGGCCCTCGATGCTGATGTTAGAGGGAGAAAAACCTCCACCTCTTCCTCCTATTTTGTAGTTACCGAGAATGACGACTGTGTTAGCTCCAGGGCACTACATAGAGACGAGGAGTTGGTTTGACAAGGGGTTCATGATGATGAAAGGTATTCGGCAGTATTACATTAGAAATGATGAACTGGCCCTCATGAGTCCTAGTACGGGATGATAGAGATCTAGAAAGTCAGTCCTACGACTTTAACTAAAGGCGATGTCCGAGAGGCAACGCGTCCAAAGAGTTACTTTTCTTACTATGCATTACGACTAGGGTGTCAATCGGACGGGTCAGATCGGATTCGGGTTGGAAAAATCGGAATCGGGTCCTTTCGGGTTTGGGTCAAGATATTGTAATTATTTAAATGGGGTTTTATTGGATCAGAGCGGGTTGGGTCGGATATAAAATTTCGGGCAAGAACGGGTTTATCGGATAATTTTCCGGCCTGACTAATTTGGGTTTCGGATAAATTAAAAGATGCCCATCAAACGATTCAGGTTGGTTTGGGGTCGGGTCAGTTCGGATCATTTTTGGATAGGGTCACTTCGGTGTGGTTTAATTCAAGTGTGGTTCAGTTT
This sequence comes from Phyllobates terribilis, assembly GCF_046119375.1. Taxonomy (NCBI): domain Eukaryota; kingdom Metazoa; phylum Chordata; class Amphibia; order Anura; family Dendrobatidae; genus Phyllobates; species Phyllobates terribilis. Next base: position 26,404 of record NW_027366432.1, read on the forward strand.
TTTAATTTAATAGTACAAAGTTAGGTTTCTTTGTTAAACTGAACAATAAAAACAAGAGTTAATGATTTAGTTCTAGTTGGACACTATTGGGTTTAAAAATGGACAAGTTCAGGTTATTTCAGATCGGGTTTTCGTATTACATCGGACCGGGTTATATCGGATTCTCGAATTAATCCAGAAGAGCACGCGATCCCCCTAGCGTGAGAGATCACTCCAGGTTCAATCCTCCACAACTAATAAGAAAAGAGTTTTATTAGCCGGACCGGAACGTAAGACGGACGGGCCATAGAAAGTTGCATATGACACTACTTGAGTCGAGTTGTGGTTTTTTGTTTGCTTTCAATGGTATTGGAGCTTGTGCATTATATCATAGGCTATGAAGCATGTTAAGATAAGAATTAGTCGTTTATTATATTACGTTATTCACATTAATATATTACAAGGGTAGAGATATCATACGCATAATTTGAGGATTCAGGTTATTGTACTTGCATAGGGCAAACATAGTTCAAATTTGGGGAATAAATGATGCCATTGTTGGCGTACTTTAGAGTCTTGTTTAGAGTCCTGTTAATTCTTGCATTATTTTCAATGATTTCTAGTAGAGTCGGAGTGTTGATTCGATGACCACAGGTGTCGTGTCTTCCATACTCGCAGAGATCGCCAAGGAGTTAGCAGCATCTTACTCGAGGCGAGCAAGGTTCAAGTGTGGGGTGTTTGATATGTGAAATTTAGTATGGCGCAACAAGTGGTCATTAGCATCATTTATGTGTGATTTGGAATGATTATGACACATATTAATGTGACCCAGACCTCGTGAAGCAAAGGCGTTATTCACAAGGATTACGGACATTTAAGGAGAATATTGCCAAAGGGAAGAAGCAGGATCCACACACACGGACACGACCGTGTCGGACTGCAGAGTGTTGGCGCGACCGCGCCACTGTACGCGGAGGAAGGTGATGGAATCGGCCCGGGCTCGACCGCGCTGAAACACGCAGGCCAAATTTGAAGCGAAACCCCATTTCACCAAGATTGCACTTTGGGCTTTGGACTAACTTCTGATGGAGCTCGGGCTTGGCCTCTTTAGTTTAATTTTCTAATGTTAGGGTTAATGAATAGGGTGAGATGTGCCTCAACCCTAATCATCTTCCATTTTTACGTTGTTTTCTAGTTTCACATTTTACATAGTTACAATGAGCCAGGAGTAGTCCAATTACTTTGTTCGATTGGTGGACGACAACATATGAATTGATTGTCAGACTTTTGTCATTGGTTTTTAATCAATCCCTTGGAGTCTTCTCTTGATATATATATATATATATATCAAGAGAAGACTCCAAGGGATTGAGTCTTATAAGAATATTATTTGTATAATATACATTTGTGTGGGAACATTTTAGATAATTACCAAAAATGGTTTTATAAAACAACCTCCCATTAATAATTGGCTCAACGACCAACCTCACCGCATACGTGTTGTGCGAATTCAGATTGGAAAGATGACTTACTTAACCAGGAGGACAGACGATCTTCCAAGTTGTACTAATCGTCCGGAGGTTTATTAATATGTGCATAATAGCACTTATCTTCTTTTACTTCTCAAAACATACATTCAAGTTGAAGCTTTTTAATAATGTCTCGCAATGAGAACGAAGGGAATAATCCCGATTGTCGGCACTGGCTAAGTGCACCACCACTTATATCAACATATAAGGGTACGGTCATGAGCAAAAGATATTAGGGCACATCCTCCTAATACCACGTTATAAAGAAACAACTAGACCTCGCAAGGTACATAGTGTTCCTACGAATACACGTTCTAACTATACGATATGTCCATAACAATCCACAACAAAGTCCATCTATCACCCTAAGGTAATAATATAATCATATATATACACATATATATATAGTATATCCACTATATTCATACAACCTAAATAACATTTATTTTAGGTTGTTAAAGTTCCCAACACACAAGAGAATAATATTTATCCCAACTTAATTTAACAACCGATTCATTGTTAATTAAGGAAAATATGGAATAAAAACAATAAAAGAGCGAACCGCCACTTGCCTTAGGTCAGAATATGTTGATACAGATTGAATGGAGATAAGGTTCCTAGTTGATGAGCTTGATTCCAAAAACCGAATGTAACTCGGCATAATAGATGTTGTTGCACAGCTGGGTTCGAGCTGCTCGTTGAAGGCTCAAACGGAGACGGAATCAGACATGGTTGATACCGTTGGCTTCGTATCGAAATGAAATACAACTTAGCATCAAGAAAATCAATAAAATATGAACTATAGACTCAGTAAACTGGAAAACCTTGAGCACTCACTGTTCACGCCGGAATTCAGAGGCTGGCTTGCGCAATAACTTCGAATATCTCGTTCAGGGGTCAAATGAAAACGAAACTGGATGAGATTGGTGTCGTTGGATCCGTATTGAGTCGAACTACAATTTCGACTCAAGAATCTAAGAAAAATATGGACGAAGAGAATTCATAAATACAGAAAAAACAGAAGTGTTCGAAAAATCTGAGTGTAAGGATGACCTTACAATCTTCGGAGTTGAATCGATATCGTTCGGAAGCGGAATTGGATGATTCAAGAGTCGAACTCCACTAATTTGAGTATGAGGAATTCAAATTTGTGGTCAGAATAAGTAAATAAAGGCTCTAACTAGAGTAGCTGGGAGGATTTCAGATTCGGGTTGTGAGTGAAAGTGAGGAAGAAGCTCCCTATTTATAGAACAATGGTGATGATGAAGGTGTATGATGAAGAGATAGAATGCATTAACTCTCACATGGCAAAGACAAAGAAGAAGCTGCAATAGTTGGTCTATGAGGAGGAGTAGGAGACCTTCAAATAGTTGATGGAAATTGATGAAGATGGTGATTTACCATAGCTTTGTCAAATCTGAAAATAAATTACCCTTGTAGTGTAATTTTAAGTTTCACTTTAATTATAGGTCTTTTCAAGGTGTTTTTTAAAGATAAGAAAATTCCTTGAAAATATAATTAAGGTTTAATTTATACCCGATTAAGTATCAACTTAATTATTAAGGTATAAAAGAGAGGTTTATTACAATACTACGACCCCGAAACTTGAACGAAAGGAGAATAGGTCCGAAAGATATAAAAGAATTGCGTAACAACGTAGGGGTTATTACATCACTCTCCTCTCAAGAAAAGTTTTGACCCGAAAACTATGTTTAAAATAATTCAGGATAACGACTACGCATATCGACTTCGGTCTCCCAAGTTTCCCAAGTCACTTCTTCGGATCCGGACTTGGACCACAAAATTCTGACAAGCGGAACCATCTTGCGACGCAATTGCTTGTCCCTTCCTTCCAATATACGAACAGGTCTCTCCTCGTACGTTCCATTCTCTTGAATTTCGATGTCATCATAATTGAGAACGTGAGAGCCATCTAGCACGTACTTCCTTAGTAGAGACACATGGAAGAAATTATGCACTGGGTGTGCAGAAGGCGGTAATGCTAGACGATAAGCCAATGATCCAACTCGATCTAGGATTTCTAATGGTCCAGCATAGCGAGGATTAAGCTTCCCACGCTTCCCGAATCTGAACACTCCCTTTGAGGGGGATACTCGTACGAAATACCTTGTCACCAACTTCGAACTCAACCATTCTACGCTTTAAGTCTGCATAAGACTTCTGTCTACTCTAGGCTGTGAGCATTCGCTGTCTGATTAACGCGACATCTGAGGTAGTCCTTTCCAAAAGCTCGGGACCCAACAAAATCTTGTCAGCATTCTCATCCCAACAAATAGGCGATCTGCACTTCCGACCATACAAGGCTTCGAAAGGAGCCATCTTGATGGTTAAATGCCAACTGTTATTGTAGGTGAATTCAATCAAACTTAAGCTGCTTTCCCAACTCGAGGTTCGATCAAGGACACAGGCTCTCAACATGTCTTCAAGAGTCTGAATCGTCCTTTCTGACTGACCATCCGTCTGTGGGTGAAAAGCAGTACTGAATCTCAACTCGGTTCCCATGGCCTTATGTAATTCTTTCCAGAACCTTGACATAAGACAACCATCTCAGTCAGAGACTATGGTTTTCGGAGTACCATGAAGACGTACTATCTCGTGCAGAGAACACTTCAGCCAACTTTTGAGTTCCCCAAGTTGACTTGATAGCGACAAAATGAGCACTCTTAGTAAGTCAGTCAATAATCACCCAGATAGCATCTTTCTTCCCTTGAGTTCTAGGCATCCGGTAACAAAGTCCATGGCAATGTCTTCCCATTTCCACACTGGTATCGGAAGGGGTTTGTAACTCTCCACCTGGTCTACGGTGTTCAATCTTCACCTTCTGGCAAGTCAAACATCTTGACACAAACTCTGCAACATCCCACTTCATGTTTGGCCACTAGAAGTTCCTCTTCAAGTCTTTATACATCTTACTTGAGCCTGGATGCACAGAATATGCTGAAGAATGAGCTTCCTTCAAAATCAATTGGCGAACCTCTACAACATCAGGCACACAAATGCGATTCTGAAACCAAAGTGATCCATCATCCTGTATCACAAACCCAGGCGCCTTTCCATCTTGGACTTTGCTGCATAGCTTTACCAAGACAAGATCATCAGCCTGTTTCTCTTTGATTTGCTCTAACAAGGTCGGTTGAACCTCCAACATGTTCAAATACCCTTGTTGATGATTGAACCACACTTAGGTCTCACTTCTCAACAATTCACGTTGCAATTCTGGCTGAGCAGTGAGAAAGGCTATAGCAGTCTCATGCGTCATTTTCCTACTCAATGCATCAGCTACAACGTTGGCCTTTCCTGGATGGTAGAGCAATTCGATATCGTAATCCTTGAGTAACTCTAACCATCGACGTTGTCTCATATTCAATTCCTTTTGATTAAACACATACTTCAGGCTTTTATGATCGGTGAAGATCTGGCAACGCACACCATATAGATAGTGTCTCCAGATCTTTAAAGCGAACACCACTGCGGCTAACTCCAAGTCATGGGTAGGGTAGTTTGCCTCATACGGTTTTAGCTGTCGAGATGCATATGCTATGACTTTCCCATGCTACATAGCACGCACCCCAAACCTTGCTTTGAAGCATCACTGTAGACCACATACCCTTCAGTTCCTTCAGGCAACGCTAAAACTGGCGCAGATGTGAGACACTTTTTCAATTTCTGGAAGCTGGCCTCACACTTCTCATCCCAGATGAACTTCTTATGAACCTTGCGAAGTAAACCGGTCATGGGCAAGGCGATCTTTGAAAATCCTTCCACGAACCGTCTGTAATAACCTGCAAGTCCCAAGAAACTGCACACTTCTTTAACATTTTGAGGTTGCTTCCAATTAGCCACAACTTTAATCTTTTATGGATCGACCATTACTCCTTTCCCGTTGATCACATGCCCAAGGAAGGATACTTCTTTTAACCAAAAGTCGCACTTGGACAACTTGGCATACAACTGATTTTCCCGAAGAATTGATAAGGCAATTCGAAGATGTTCTTCATGAGTTCCTTCATTCGGGGAGTAGATCAGGATATCGTCAATGAACACCACAACAAATTTGTCCAGATACTGCCTAAAGCACTTGTGCATCAGATCCATGAACACAGCTGGAGCATTGGTTAGTCCGAATGGCATTACTACAAACTCGTAGTGTCCATATCTTGTCCGGAATGCAGTCTTTGGAATATCCTCCTCAGGAATCCTGAGCTGATGATAACCCGATCTCAGATCGATCTTGGAGAAGACTTTGGCACCCTGTAACTGATCTAGAAGATCATCAATCCTCGGCAAGGGGTACTTGTTCTTGATGGTGACTTTGTTCAGCTCTCGATAATCGATGCAAAGTCTAAAAGATCCATCTTTTTTCTTGACGAACAAAACAGGAGCACCCCAAGGAGATGCACTTGGTCGAATATATCCCTTCTCGAGCAACTCTTCAAGCTGCTTCTTCAGTTCTTGCATTTCTATTGGAGCCATTCGATAAGGTGCCTTTGAGATCGGCACCGTTCCTGGTTCCAATTCAATAGTAAACTCCACGTTACGGTTAGGGGGTAGACCTGGGATTTCTTCCGGGAAGACATCCTCAAATTCACACACAATAGGAATATCGTGAACCAAAACTTCATCCTTTTCGGGCGCATCCAAGTAACACAAATACCCGACACAACCTTGTCGAAGTAGCTTAAACGCTGCCATAGCATTAATCAAGTTCCCATTATCGGCGTCATTCCGACCCTTGAACTTGCACACTTGATGGCCCCAGATGAAACTGTCACTGTCCTTGTACAAAAGTCAATTACCGCCCATGACGTGTCAGCCAATCCATCCCGAGAATTATGTCGTATGGAGCCATGGCAATACAGATTAAGTCAGCTTCAAACTCCCGACCTTGGAGGGTCACTGGGAATCTTGACAACCGACTTGTTCCTATCAACTGTTCCCCGTTGGGAAGATCTACTATGAATGGTTCGCATTTATCATTGCATTTCAAGCCTAAATTATTAACACAACTCTCTGAAACAAAGGAATGTGTAGCACCAGAATCAAATAATATGCATACGGAGGTAGAATCTAGGTATATGGTACCTTGAGCAACTAGAGCATTTGGTTCATCAGCCTGGCGCATCTCATACAATCGTTGGCCTTGGCTACCTGATGTAGTTGGAGCTTTTCCCTTACCCTGAACATTTGAATGGATAGCAGTATTCGCAGTCCTTGCAGGTCCTGGTTGAGGTCGGTTGTTGTAACTAACTGATCCTTGATGAGACTCAACACTAGCTTGCCTCTTCTTAGGACAATATGTCTGCACATGTCCATCCTTCCCACAAGTAAAACAGGTCCTTCTAGGCTTCATGCAACAATACTCTTGTGGCCAGGAGCTCCACAATTGTAGCATTGAACCGGACCCTTACTCTGTTCAGAGCGTTGAGTTGACATCGACTGAGATGGCTCAGTCCTGGCTTTGCTTGCTTTGGAAAAGTTAGACGGTGGTGCCGGACGTTTGAACCCACTGTAGTGCTGGTTACAGCACTCTAACGTTGTTGGTTTCTAGCCTTCTTTGCATTTTCCATGGGTAACTCCATTTTGATTGTTGCATCAATGTACTCCTCAAGAGTGGAGCAACCATGGCGCAACATCATAGGCTGTAATTCTGAATTCATCCATTCATGGAAGTGCCAGATTTTATCTTCCTCTGTTGATACATCAGAATAGTGCAACAGATGATTAATTTTTCTGCCAGCTCTTTCACCTTCAGCCCATGGTTCTTAGGGTAGAGAAACTCTTTACGCTTCTCCTCTCTCAAAGCCTTTGAGAAGAAGCGGTTAGTCATCTTAGTCTTGAACATCTCCCAACTCAGATTAAGGTGATCAGCTAATCTAGTGGACTCCCACCATTCACTTGCCACATCCTTCAAAGATAGCGAGGCTATGTGCACCTTCTCAGCTTCTGTGCACACAATGTTTTTGAACAGACGTTCCATGTGCCCAAACCAGTAAGAGACTCTCACACCATCCCCGGTTCCATCATAGGAATCAGGCTTCATAGTGCTGATGGCCTTTAGTGCCCGACTATAGCTCCTTCCATCTCCGTGCTCATGAGCATGAGGTACAGACTCCTCTGTTTCAGCATCTATGGCAGCAAGTGGTGGAATAGGGGCTGCTGGGGGAACCATATGAGCGGTCAATCCAGCAACTGCTTGAGCCACTATCTGTTTGATTGCTTCAAGGGTGGCGGTATTAAGGTCAACTGGAGCAGCTGGGTTAGTGGGTTGTTCGGCTCGGTCAGTTTGCAGGTTATCCTGCTCTTGGTGCTCGTTCACAGGATGGTTTTGTGAATTGGCTCCCGATTCATGATCCTGATTAGCAGTACTTTGAAATTGGATCTGAGAAGCATTGCTTGGTCCAATACCTCCACGACGAGAATCATTTCTCTTATTCACCATCTGGATATGGATCAAAGGAATTAGATTGAAATTTTGACACGCATCAACTTAGGGGTAATGAAACAGGTATATAAAATCACGCAAATCATTACTCTAGGTAAAATTTGCGATTTATTAATACTTGTATCTTACCAAGACCAGAAAAGAGTTCACCAACATCCGAAGAGAGGCTACTGCTCCTCATGTTGTTCTAGAAGGGATCAGTGTCTACCACGAAATAGGAATAGGTTGAAATATTAAAGATCATAAATCTTTAATTTATGACAACTGGAAGAGAGAGGTAGAGAAGTTCCGCTAGAGTTTGGCAGTGTTTCAAAAACAAAAGTGGAGAGATGAAAACTTTTCTTGTGTTCCAACTCAAATTCATTTATCAAACTCAAATAAATTTTATATATGTACGATTTAAAATGAGTTAGATATTTTTATTTATAAATGAAGAAATAATTAGTCTATATAATATTTTTTTGTTTTGTTTTAAACCTTTAAAACAAATACTTTTAAAGATCCATAAATTATTATGAAAAACAAATTTTCAAAACCTTTAGCTCTGATACCAAATCTGTAACACCCCCAATTCACATGGGAATATTTCCGCCGATGACTCTAGACTCTCACGTCCAAAATCACCCAAGCTTATATCATTGAACAAAACATAACATATATATATATAAATAATATAAAAGTCTTACATAATAATGCGGAAAATCAGTACAATTGAAATTGTAATACAAATTACATCAGCGGAAGACTTGTAAAAATAACAATTATATATATAACTTGATCAGCATCAGGATCGTCAACCTTGATAACATGAACTTGAAACATTAACTGCCAACTACTGGGATTTCTTCTTCACACCTCGGGAGCACCACCTGATGTGCCATATCACACCATCCAACCATGCAAGGAAAATAGCGGTCGGTTAGTCTAATGAAAGACTATGCAAATGGGATTTATATGATGCTCTTTGTGGTCGTATCTAGTTAGAACCCATCGGTTCTCGAATGAAAGCCGATAACCGAGGGAAACTCCGATACTTCCACCGAATTAGGAAAAGATACGTGTGTATATAGCAAGAGAAGACTCCAAAGAAATTGAGTCTTATGGGAATTATTTATAACAAGAGAAGAATCCAAGGGAATTGAGTCTTATGAGAACTATATATAACAAGAGAAGACTCAAGGAAATTGAGTCTTGTGGGAACTATATATAACAAGAGAAAACTCCAAGAAAATTGAGTCTTATGGGAACTATATATAACAAGAGAAGTCTCCAAGGAAATTGAGTCTTATGGGAAATATATATATATATATATATATCAAGAGAAGACTCCAAGGGATTGAGTCTTATAAGAATATTATTTGTATAATATACATTTATGTGGGAACATTTTAGATAATAACCAACAATGGTTTTATAAAACAACCTCCCATTAATAATTGGGTCAACGACCAACCTCACCGCATACGTGTTGTGCGAATTCAGATTGGAAAGATGACTTACTTAACCAGGAGGCCAGACGATCTTCCAAGTGTACTAATCGTCCGGAGGTTTATTAATATGTGCATAATAGCACTTATCTTCTTTTACTTCTCAAAACATACATTCAAGTTGAAGCTTTTAATAATGTCTCGCAATGAGAACGAAGGGAATAATCCCGATTGTCGGCACTGGCTAAGTGCACCACCACTTATATCAACATATAAGGGTACGGTCATGAGCAAAAGATATTAGGGCACATCCTCCTAATACCACGTTATAAAGAAACAACTAGACCTCGCAAGGTACATAGTGTTCCTACGAATACACGTTCTAACTATACGATATGTCCATAACAATCCACAACAAAGTCCATCTATCACCCTAAGGTAATAATATAATCATATATATACACATATATATATAGTATATCCACTATATTCATACAACCTAAATAACATTTATTTTAGGTTGTTAAAGTTCCCAACACACAAGAGAATAATATTTTATCTCAACTTAATTTAACAACCGATTCATTGTTAATTAAGGCAAATATGGAATAAAAACAATAAATAAGCAAGAGCGAACTGCCACTTGCCTTAGGTCAGAAGATGTTGATACAGATTGAATGGAGATAAGGTTCCTAGTTGATGAGCTTGATTCCAAAAACCGAATGTAACTCGGCAGAATAGATGTTGTTGCACAGCTGGGTTCGAGCTGCTCGTTCAAGGCTCAAACGGAGACGGAATCAGACATGGTTGATACTGTTGGATTCGTATCGAAATGAAATACAACTTAGCATCATGAAAATCAATAAAATATGAACTATAGACTCAGTAAACTGGAAAACCTTGAGCACTCACTGTTCACGCCAGAATTCAGAGGCTGGCTTGCGCAATGAATTTCGAATATCTCGTTTAGGGGTCAAATGGAAACGAAACTGGATGAGATTGGTGTCGTTGGATCCGTATGGAGTCGAACTACAATTTAGACTCAAGAATATAAGGAAACTATGGACGAGAAGTTCATAAATACAGAAAAAAACAGAAATGTTCGAAAAATCTGAGTGTAAGGATGACTTACAATCTTCGGAGTTGAATCGATATAGTTCGGAAGCGGAATTGGATGATTCAAGAGTCGAACTCCACTAATTTGAGTATGAGGAATTCAAATTTGTGGTCAGAATAAGTAAATAAAGGCTCTAACTAGAGTAGCTGGGAGGATTTCAGATTCGGGTTGTGAGTGAAAGTGAGGAAGAAGCTCCCTATTTATAGAACAATGGTGATTATGAAGGTGTATGATGAAGAGATAAGAATGCATTAACTCTCACATGGAAAAGACAAAGAAGAAGCTGCAATAGTTGGTCTATGAGGAGGAGTAGGAGACCTACAAATAGTTGATGGAATTGATGAAGATGGTGATTTACCATAACTTTGTCAAATCTGAAAATAAATTACCCTTGTAGGGTAATTTTAACTTTCACTTTAATTATAGGTCTTTTCAAGGTGTTTTTTAAAGATAAGAAAATTCCTTGAAACTATAATTAAGGTTTAATTTATACCCGATTAAGTATCAACTTAATTATTAAGGTATAAAAGAGAGGGTTATTACAATCAGCTTCAGGTTAACATCTCCATCTCATCTCTCCCACTCCTAATATTCTATCTTCGTCCTTCACTGACAAAGAAGATGAGGATTTTCCCAGTGCAGGATCAACTTATGAATGATGCTAAAAGTGCATCTTAAGCTGCGGGCAAATGGAAGTTACTAGAGGAGGAGGATATGATTTTAGAGGATGAAGACAAAGATGAGATTGTGTCGTCAACAACAATGGTGATAAAGAAAGAGAAACCGCCTAGAGGGAAAAAGTAGAAGAAAGCTAGTACAACTGTGAAGTCTGAGTTTCTGCCATTACCCACAGGAATTGCAAAGCGCGATATTCTGTCTCATGTCATCGTCTCACCGGATACGATTCACAAGATTGAAGTTGCTTCCAACTTAGATGGCTTCACGTACTTGCTAAAAATGTAGAATTGGGATAAGTTTGAGACAGAGGTTAGCAAAGCAGATCTAGAGATGGTTCGACAATTCTATGCCCATTTCGGTACCAACTCATCTTTTGGTGAACCCACATCGTGAAACTTCCTCTGGTTTAATGATGCAAGCAAGAGGTTTAAGGTCAAGGACCTGGCAAAGGAAATCGGACAAGAACCCAGCTAAGATGTCTCACTAGTTGGCTTTGGTCGCTTGTATAAGAAGAATTGGTCTGCTGATTCAAGATCTATTAAGGAGAGAGTGTTTGGGAAAAACATGCCTACGGTGATGAAGAGTGATAACCTTTCTGCATCAAAGCGCCTTCTTCACTACATCATTGTCAAGAACATCACTCCAAGGAACACGAATCTCGATTTGGTAACAATATCTGACTGTTGCATTATGGTTGAATGTTTGAGTGGCCAGATGATCAACACTGCACAGATAATGTTCTCGCACATGGTTGTTAGACGAGCTCATCATGGCTCGCTTGTCGCGTTCCCTCACATCATAGTTCGTATGTTGAAGGCAGAAGGTCTTTACAAGCCAAACAAGGAGACCAACTTCAACAAAGTGCTAAGAATTGAGAAGGTGACCGAGCTCGTTTCTAAACCAGTTCCTGCGAAGGTATGTGCACCAGCTGCCAGCTCATCCAGAACACAGTATAGAGATTTGCGTTTACCAGCGGACGGCGAGTCTCTTCACTCAGAGAGAGTCGAGTTTTTTATTCTGTCCCAGTGTTCCACTCTTGAGAAGAAGTTAACAGAGATTACAACACAGGTTCAAATCATGATAGCAAGACAAGATGAGATGGTCATTCTACTGCAGAACATAGTTTCTCTCACTCATCAGCGTGATGTCTAGGGTGATGTAAGCGTGTTTTTGTGTTGTGCCTTTTGTTTTATTTTACTTGCTAAAGTCTAACTAGTCATAATTAGGGCCTTACATTTTTGGCCTTTTTTCGGGAAACCACCCTTAACTAGGCGACATTTTCAAGAAACCACCCCTATTTGAGTTAATTAATTTAAACCACCCGGAATTAAGTCCTCGTTTCCAATGTCACACCCACAACCCATATTCCGTCAGATCCGTCCATTTTATGCCGGTTCTTGAATAAACCCACCCCAAACCCGGTTCAATGATTTAAAAAAGAAAAACAAACCCATCCCACCTTTTATAACCCCTGAACAAAAAAACCGAAAGATCCTTCGATTATGGCAGTTCCTTCGTCTTTCGAACTGAGGAATTAGGAGGTACATGCTTCTCACTTTCTGTAATTTACTGAAAATAGTGCAATATTACGGTTTTATGTCTGTTGGAAATTGGAATACTGTATCTACCTTCCTTGCTCAGAATCGGCTTTGACGTGCAAGCCTGGATAGGGTTCTCGCTTTGTAAATTTTTATACCAAACTCTAGGCTGCATAGTGCACCTTATTGTCGTCGTCGAATAATAGCATCTTATCTTTTAATTTCTGTACCGGCACACATCTGTTGTTTGTTTGAGTGGTTTCTGAGGATCGACTAATTTGTTCTGTTTGTGTTGCCTGTTTGCTTTCAGCCGGTCAATGGAAGAAGATGCTCCTGTAAGTTAAGCTAAAACCCTTCTTGCAATGCCTCTCATTTGCAATTAATTGTTCTTCTCTTGTACAGTTTGTTGCATTCTATGTGTTCTTTTGTTTTTTACCTTACAACTGTTGCCTTAGTTATCTATAGATTGCCATGGTCAACTGTTAAAGTTCAGATCTTTGTCAATATGAACTTCTAGATTGCCTGTGAAATTTAGCAATTTCTCCAACTTATCTTGTGAAATGATTAAGTAATCTATAAATCAAGTTTAAGGTCCTCATTAAGCTGTATTTATGAACTTCTGCTATGGTATATTACAAGCAATTTATATCGCCGGGAATGTATTTCTGGATAATATATCTAATAAGCGTCAGGTTTGCTCAGTTGGTAGAGCGGAAGACTGTAGTTGGTATTAACAAGCATCTTTATGTCGCTGGTTCGATTCTGGCAGGTCGGAATTTTTTTATTTTTTTTCAAATTTAGGAGAAAATTTAGCTTCATATAAAAGGTGGGTTGGGTTTGGTTTGGTTTTTTAAATTATTGTACCGGGTTTGGTGTGGGTTTAGTCAAGAACCGGTACTAAACGGACAGATCTGACGGAATAAGGGTAGTGGGTGTGACATTGAAAACGGAGACTTAATTTCGGGTGGTTTAAATTAATTGGCACAAATAGGGGTGGTTTCTTGAAAATGCCGCATAGTTAAGGGTGGTTTCTCGGAAAAAGGCCAAAAATGTAAGGTATAAATGCTATAAAGTATATAAAGTATGTTGTTTGGTTTCTATAATCATGTGCATTATGCTTGGTTACACTTTACTGTTATGTGCTTATTGATTTGATATGCTTGATTACTGAGTTTATCTTGCTTGCACTATCCACTTCAGTTCCCTTTGCATGAATTATACTTGCATTTTTCGATGATGTCAAAAGGGGGAAGTAAATAGGTACATACCTTATTCAACTAAAGGGGGAAGATTTTAGACTAGCTTGGTCTAAGGGGGAACAAAGGTATATCGCTAAGTGTTTTTAGTGATATATTGAGCTTATTTATTATATCTTAAAGTACTTGATTAAACTTCATTCCATATCTATGGCTCAACTAAGTACACTTTGAGATTTTATGAGCTTAATTGTTTAAGGGTTTATCATCATCAAAAAGGGGGAAATTATTGGTTTGATCTAGAGTCTATAACTAGCTAGCTCAGACGTTCCGCATGTTTTGATGATAACAAACCTAATTATTTGATGTCCTTTTTGTATGTTAAGCTTTCCAGGTATAGCTCGAGGAGTTATAAGAGTAGGTTTTACACAAGCGGACTAGCTGAGTCCACGAGGAGACAAGCTGAAGGTCTAGCAGGGAAGATGAATCTCTCCAAGACAAAAATAGGACTTGCACAAAAGAAATAAGAAGTCAGAAAGACTAAATTTAAGCGAGTGAGAGTCATTTTAAATTTAGTGGATTGCGCTTCATAGAAAAGAAGGAAGATATAAGCAATAGAGTGAAAAGAGAGAGTCTACTGGTGGAATATTGCACAAGCGCATAGAGGATTTGGTCAAGTGAAGGGAAGTCCCGTGAAGCTACAACTTAAGGGAAATGGAAACAACATGGAGTTTGTTAGGATTTCTACTTTTGGTTAGTGGATGGACGGGGATCGCCAAGCTGGACAAATAAGGGACGCACTGAAGGTTTGGAGCGGATTGCCGACGTGGATGAGCTGTTAGAATCAAGTGAAGAAGCACAAAGCATTTGAAGTTGTTTATGCATTTATGGAGCGCAAATGATAACACGGATTGCTGAGGTGGACTTCTTCAATGCAGCTTGATATGTATTTTCTAGCTTTAGGGTTTAAGTTAGAAATACTATATAAGTGTGCATTAATTATTGTTAGGCACATGAGCTTAGAGAGCTGAACACGAGTTCATAGAGCTGAACAGAGAGTTTCAGAACTTCACTTACTAGAGAGAGAGCAAAGTGAGTAAGCCTAAGAGCGTGCTAGAGAAAAAGCTATTAGGAGCTTAAGTCATTGTGAAGAGTGCTAGTGTCTAAAACAACTTAGAGCTTGATAGAGAGATATTGCTTGTATTTGCTGAACGCAACTTGTATTGTGAGAGAGATTTCGTTTGATCTAGGTTTATATTAAGTGTGTAATTACTCTTGATTAATATATGTTTAGTGGTGAGTTTTATCCCTATCTTGTTAAACGCTTAGGGTTCTCACCTCGGAAAAATCATTGCATTGAGACGAGCTTTTTAATTCATATTACGAAGTTCATTATTGTAGATAATCTCCCCTTCCGCAACTCTAACTTATTAGCTCACTAGATATTTGAGTTTAACTTGGAGATTAGACAAGCTTAGTTGTGTTTTTTCATCATATAAATTTTAAAACACTTTAAGCGATCTGATCAAGTAACTCGATCCTACAATTGTCAAGCTAATCTAATCATATGAAGTAATGAAATTAAGAATATGGAAGCAATCATATCAACTTAGTACGTTAATAGAACAACACTTATTAAACTAAAACTTCAATTACAGATTTCATAGGAACGGGAAATAACATTTTGGAATTTATCTCCTCATTCTAACTATGAAATATGACATAACAATTAGAAAACCAAACAAAACAAATCCAATGAAAGCGAAGCCAACCTAGTTCATAGGGGATCCTTATATAGAGGACTCAACTTTACCTAATTCTACCAGGTAAAATATGAAATGAATATAACAAAAATATCCTAACTAATAAATAATTAGATACTCCTTCAAAGGTGAATTGGAAATCATATGATTTGGTCGCAACGCGGGGGAGGTGTATAAGACACGGGGCATGGTTGTTCATACTGGTGAGATCTTCCTTAGCCATTGCAATAGAGCACTCTACCACATGGGAAAAGCCTGAATCTGGGTCAGTCTCTTGCACGCGGGGCATGGTGGAAAAGGCACGGGGTGTGGCGTGAAATCCGATGACTCTTCACTCTTGGCAGCTACATTTCCACTTAGTGTGTGTGGAAAACCTTCACTCTTTATCTCCATCAATATCTTAACTCTAATCATTTGTATTAGTAGGGAAAAACCCTTGAATACACGATCTGCTCATCTCTGGATCGGGTGATCACAACTCTAATAATGTAGCTTGAAACTCATCTGAATGTGTGATAAATCTCGTTAAGTGAACCATCATGATTGACCCGTATAAAATCCCCCCCCTAATTAGACATTTACTCGTCCCAAGTGAACAAGAAATGAACTCTTTCCATGTTGCTTAAAAGGTCTCATAAAGTAACAACAAAATGACTCCACAATCTCTAACAACTAGTTATCATAATCTCTAGGTGAAACTAAAACTGAGATAGATGTTAATAGGCAATAAAACCAAAGCCAATAACTCTCTATAGCTCCAGAGCAACTAATCTTGGACTCCTCCTTCTGACTCCTCTTCTTATGTCATATCGCAAAAATGAAGAAACATATAGATCACTTTTTTTTTCTCATTTTGCGTAGGCCACGTTTTAGAATTTAACCTAGCCACTGCTCTTCTTTTAGGCTCGCATAATCTCACATATCCTACCCTCATATTACACCGGCCTATACCGCTCCATGTTGCCTTCTTATTGCGTGAATTGCCCTACATGGTTTTCGAATCATCCCAGGATTTTGATTGCATTTTTCTTTTTGTGGCTTTTCATTTTTTTTCCCTAAACAAATACGATATAAACAGACTCAATAAATCTAAAATTTAACAGAAATAGTCCTAATTATGAATTCCAACGATGAATAAACAAAACTATGAAAAATCTAGTGAAGAATTTACAAATAATGAACTAGTTCTCCCCCATGCTTATCATTGGCATTGTCCTCAATGTACATATCGGACACAAAAGAAAGAAAAAGAAAAAGAAAAAGAAAATTGAAGTAGAACATCTATAAGAAAGGGGAAAGAAGCGGAAACAAACCATGAGATGAGGACTTTACTAAAGAAAGACACCCGAAATAGACTGAGTCAACAGGGTGGTGGGTGCGGGTCGCGGCGTCAATTGGAGTGGGGAACTGAAGAATAGGCGCGGGGAACGGCTCATCGTCGGAGGGCTGGCCATTTCCGATACTCAGGGAGCACACTATACGTGCTCAGTAGGAAAGTCATCGCTCTCCTAGGACTGTGAAAAGTGGTGAGTGATGGTGTGAAACCGAGATAAAGGTTGTGAAACCTTAGTTTTGGCGACATGGAAAATAAAGTAAGTGGGACGTCGGTGCTAGAATTGGTGTTATCCAATGGGAGCGATGACGTTAGATATGGAAATAGAAAGAGAAAGAGAATTGTGGAAGTGATGGTCAAACGGAAAGATGATTTGGTTTTTTGTGTCTCCAGGCATCCTTTTCTGGCTTTTCTTATTTTCTTTTCCTTTTCTCCTTTTTTAAACTAACTACAAAATTCTAAAAAACAATTGCAACTACAAAAAGTATAGGATCTAACACACAAGAAAACATTTAAAAATACTTCAGTGAGTTGGGAAATGGGTGGACCACAACGCCAACTGTTGTATGTAAAGTTCAAACATATGCCCGCATGACTCTTGGTGTAGCTGTATCATGGTCTCTTCAAGTCTGTCCTGGCATGACAGTAATGACTAAATGAGCTCATCAACATGTCGCATCCCTATGTGTGGTCGGTCATCGGTCAATGCCTAATTCTCAACACTCTTATTCGTGCATGGACATGCTTGACCATGAGTTGTACCTTCTTCCTCTGTACTCTCTGCAGTGTCTACACGTGTGCATCTAGAGTTTGTGCAATAAATGTGATATAGTAGATGCTAAAAGACGATCCAAATGGAAATTATGTGGGAGGAAGGACCTGATGGCATTTATAAGTGTAAGAGAGGCAATATTTGTCTTTTTTGTTCACCATGGTGAGGCAGCCAACTCTCTTAGTTTGATCCAGATTGTATGGGGTTGGTTCGATTTCCTTCTCCTTGGTGAGAAGGGAAATCTCGCAGAGTTCATCAATGGAATCCAAAACTGTGTCTTGGTGAATCACTCGACCTTTCACTAGGTCTTGCACTCGCTATAAGCTCTGGAAAAAGAAAGACACCTAGTAGGGAGTAATACTCAACTATGGTGTTAGGCACCAGATGTAAGACCAGTCATTCTATGATAGTCGGTTGATGTTTGAGTTGCCGAAGATAGTCATTGTGAGTAATTTTCATGCCAGCCTAAGTGGTGGATGTGTGACACTAGTCGTTGCTTGCCTGGAAATCGGAGAGCGAGGAAAATGTCCAAATATCAAGAGGGTCAGAAGCTTCAATTGAAGAACATCATGGTGTGGGATACTTTGTGACCTCTAAACTCTCTATTAGTGAAGATATCATCACCTCGTATTCGGATTTACTATAAGTGAATGTGAAATAAGTCACTTTTTGCCCCTACAGGATTAACTTGAAATTCTAGGACAAATGAAGCGACAAACTGTATTGCAAAATATGCGCAACAAAAATTCTCGACGTCCATGAATCCGCCTAATCCTCCATGGTCAAATAGTTCCCGAACTAACTTGTCGAAGCCCATCTACATTAAAGCTAACTAGCTTGGAACATTGCTTGGTACCACAAGCTTCTCTATGACTTTTTAACTTTTTAATCAAGTCTCTCTCCTTGGTGGACCACTTCTTCTCTCTTCTAATTATCGTGGTGCTTGAAAACTTGTGGTGGAAGGAATAGAGACTGGTACTTTCTTTGAACCAAGTAAGGTTTGGGAAACTCCAGGGACAGTAACGTGGATCACGGCTAAAAAGGGGGAGGAACACATCTTGGCTTCTGTTGAAGAGATGCAAACTCTGAACATAGGACGCAGGGTACGGAAGATATTTCGCGGGGCGTGGCGAATTTGGCGCAGGGAGCGGAAATGTTGTTCTCGTCTGTCCCTCCCGGAAAATACTCCAACTCTGATTTTTCAAACTTCGGGAAGTTGCAGTGATGAGAGCTTCAGTCTGATCTCTTGTAAACCCAATTGAATCACCGTTTTGGTAAGGTGGAAATTTGGATAAGAGTGTGGCTTTGGGGTTATGGTGTTTATGGAAGGCTAATGGTGGAGGGTTATGAGGGTGATGAAGGCAGTTGGTGAGGATAGCGGACACGGGATGCATTAGTAATTCTGCCAGGCACGGCGGCAACGTGGATTAGAAACTGGGATCCCGAGTTCAGAGCTTTTGGAGATCAAAGTTTTAAAGATATGGGGAGGCAGATTATTGAGAAGATATAATTTTATAGGGTTAGGGGTAGTGTGGTAATTGTGAGGTGGAAAAACCTATCTATTGCTTAAAATTAAATCTAATTTTTTTGCTCCCTTGCTTGTTTTCTAAGTAATTCACCTCCCACTAGTGGCCCAATGGTTTGACTTGCATGGACTTGAACGCCTTCCTCGTACCTACAAGTTAGCATATCAAAAACAAATAAATGAGGTTAAGTTAGCAAAATTCCTAAACGGCTCCTATCTAATTATCTCTGGTTGCATCCTAATCAGCGCCATGGTTACGTCGTGGCTCGACATATCTCCTTGATCTTCCTCTAGTTGGGTGTGTCGGGCTTCCATGGTCCCAAGAACTCATGCAACTCATGAATGAAACAGGACTAGAAAGGTTTGAACCTTAGACCTTCCTGGACCATAACTATCGGTCTCCTTAAATAACTTTTGTCCTCTCCCCTATACTCGGTGTAATCCTTGGGATTCCTCTCTCGCTTGAGACATACCCGCACATCATCAAAACTACAACCTGGTGACATGCCGTATCTTGTAAATAGAATGGGGCCTCTGCCCAAATCACTACCCTCAAGTTCATCATCTATTGATCTTTCTCATAGGATTCTAAATACATTCTCATTATCATCTTTTATTTTAAGGTTTTTTCCGAACTTTAGAATTTTATTAATTCCAAAGTTTCTTATAATTTCATTTCTATATTGTTCTTTTCATTTACATTCTTTTCATGCAAGGAGAAATATTGGTATTCATCACTTGGATTATCTTTATCTAAATGCCTATAGTCACTATGAATGCATGTTCATTCTTGCTCAGACTTGTCCTCATCTAAGGGCTTATCCTTTTTAGGGCTAGAAATAGAGGAATTCACTGTATCGGTATGCATCCCTCCTAAAGGAATCAGAACAGATATAGTGACCACGTACAATGAATTTGATAATAGGTGAATTAATGGTCCTGACAACATCTAGGACATAGATGTCTGCTGGAAACTTGAGTCTTTGCACCCTACTAAAACATCTTGAACTACACCTTTCGGTGCTCTGCAGTGGTGGTAGACCCAGAGAATCATATATATTATATGGTATGACATTAATTGAACTGCACCTTTTGGTCACAGGGCGCGTCGGGAGGATGAACTTGGAATTTTCATTTTTTATCAGAGTTTTGGCTGCTGGGCGCGGGTTTTGGGTTGTGGGTCGCAGTGGGAACTTTCATGCCTCTTCTTCATCCTTGATGTTCATGTGTAGAATCTCTTAAAATTGCTCAGACACCTTGGCGAGGGACGCAACATAAAAGACGCGGGGCACTACATACATGATTTTGAGTGTTCCCATGGAAAATTTGTTGGTGCTAGCTTCTATGGCTATGGATTCTCCAAAATCTGCAGTTTCGAGCACAATAATAACGTTTCCTTTGGGATATATCATTGTGTTTGAAGGAAGACGTCCAAAATCTCTTGTCTCAAGCTTTGCTATGACCTGCATTATTTGACCAATTTGTGTCCCAATTTGCTTGAATTATCTGGCCTTCTCATAGACCTGATCTCCTAGCTTAGTAGAAAATGAATGTAGGATATCTCTGGTGCTGGGCCACCTATCTTGTTGTGATGTCCTTGGCTCAAACTGCCTTTGCTAATGATATTGTTGATTATCCACGTATCTTTAATTTTAATTGCTCCACAGTGGCGGTCCGTAATTGTTGTTGGGGAATGTTCTTGGGAAAGGAGGACCATAATTTCCCCGTAAAGTTATATCTAGGTTCTCCTCTTGTAATTATGGGCACATATATGTGTGGTGTAAGTTGTTGTGGTGTGCCTTGTAATTATAGTCTCTTCACCATCTCCTTTACCTTGGAAATTTCCATGGATAGATTCGAGGATTTTACAACATGTACTCCTCGTGTTGAAGAAGATGACCCTAATTGTCGTGTTCCTTCAGATATCTCGTTGAATACTTTCATTGCTTTCTCCAATGTCTTGTCAAGGAAACTATCTTCATAGGCTGCATCGAATAGGATTTTCACTGGGTATAGAAGACAATTATAGAGACTGTTCATCAAGACTCGTTATTCCATTTGATTTTGTGGGTAGCCTGCGATCGTTTTACTGAATCGTAATCTGTACTCATGGAGTGTGTCTTCCTTTTCCTGTTTACATCAACATATCCGCCTAGGATCTTATAGTACCAGTTCGAGGGCATTATTACCAATGGTCAATACTATCCTTTACTGAGAAAGGAAAGGTTGTCATCATGATTTGGTCGTCCTTGACTCCCCTCGGTCTCGTGCTTTCTCATACAGAGTGAAATTGGCGTAGATGATTGATGGGATCTTTGCCACTCAGTCCGTGAAACTTGGAAACAAATGGATTATCAAGGGTTTCAACTTGAAGTTAGTACCTTTTGGCAGTGCTGGAAGGACAACGACGATAGTCTATGGAACAACACATTTCTCTTACACTTTCCTCATCGTCATGTTCACCAGTCGTGTAGCTTTGTCTGCGTCTCTTTGCTGGAGTGAAACATTTTCTGCTTCTTATATTGTTTCGACCTCCGTCATAGATTTTTGAAATTTCTCAGGCCTTAGCTTCCGTTCAATTTCCGCACAGGGCTCAAATAAAGGATTATCGGGAGATCTGATTGTGCGAGTCAAAAGCCAGACCCATGTTGTCTAACCTAACGATTTTAGCTTTCTCGGGCAACAACGCCAAATTTGACGTGCCGTAATTATGCACTGCAAGAATTTTCCTATTAAGAGTTTATGCTAGTAATCGTGATATTTAGGTTGTCAAGTTAATCTAACAATACGAAGCAATGAAATTAAGAACATGGAAGCAATCACATCAACATAGTACGAATTAACAATGAACAAAAGAATAATGATTAAACTAATACTTCAATTATAGAATTCATAGGAAAGGGAAACAATGTTTTGTATCTTAGCTTCTCATGCTAACTATGAAATATGAAATAACAAAGAGAAAACCAAACAAAAGCGAAGCCAATGAAAGCGAAGCCAACCAAGATCATAGGGAGAAGAGATCCTTATATAGGGGACTCAACTTGACCTAATTCTACCAGGACAAATATAAAATGAATCTAATAAAAATATCCTAACTAATAACTAACTAGATACTCCTCCGAAAGTGATCCGGAAATCTTGTGATTTGGTGCAACGCGGGGCACGACATATAAGGTGTGGGCCAAGGACATTGAGGCCGGCGAGATCTTCCTTATCCATTGCAATAGAACACTCTACCACGTGGGAAAAGACTTAATCTGGGTTGGTCTCTTGGGCGCGGGGTGCACTGGAAAAGGTGTGGGGCACCGTGAACTCTGTCGACTCTTCACTCATGGCAAGTACATTTCCACTTATTGTGTGTGGAAAACCATTCACTCTCCAGATCCATCGACATCTTAACTCTAATCCTCTGGAATAGTGTGTAAAAACCCTTGAATACTCGATCTTCTTATTTCTGGTTCGGGTGATCACAACTCTGCTAATGTAGCTCAAAACTCTTCTTAATGTGTGATACATCTCGTGAATTGAACCATCATGATTGGATTGTATCAAGCACGACATAAAAATGCGGGTCACGACCACCACTCTGTTGACTCTTCACTCTTGACTGCTACTCTTCTAATTGATGTGTGTTGAATACCTCCATTTTGTAGCTCCAACGACAGAGTAACTCTATACTCCTATAAAAGTGTGTAAAACCCCTCAAATACTTGATCTGCTCATCTCTAGCTAGGGTAAACACAAATATGCTAATACAACTCGTAAGTCCTCTGAATGTTTGCTAAATCTTGTGAATTGAACCATCACGATTGTCTCACATCATGTTATCATCATGTGGGTGTTGAAAAGATCTATTCATATTATAGGTGAATGTTTCCCCATCAAATTCCATGTCAGTGTCCCTTTAATCATATACATTCTCATTATAGTAGTTTTAAATAATGGTCTGCCTAACAGTATGGGTACTGAAGTTTGTCATGTTCCATATCTATCACATAAAAGTCTATAGGGAATATCAATTTTAATAACTTTGACCAGGACATCCTCAAATACTCCAGGTTATATAGTAGATCTATCAGCCAGTTGAACAACTATTCTTGTTTCAATTAAAAGTCCTAGACGTAGAGATTTTTATAAAGAGTAGGGCAACATATTAATTGAGGCTCATAAGTATAGCACAAATTTAACAAAATTTCTCTCTTTGATAGTGCATGAAATAAAATACGTACTTGGATCACAATACCTCATTTGGATTCTCCTTTGGAATATTGCTGAGAGTTCTTCACTCACCTTGAACTTTTGTTATCTTTTTACCTTTTGGTTCATTTGGATTGTGCATAACTCCTTCAACAATTTTTCATAACGTGGAATGCTTTGAACCAGTTTCAGTAGTGAAATGTTTACATCGCACTTACTAAATGTTCCGAACAGATCTTTCTTGTGTTTTTTTGTACTCTTAATTTTATCTAGGAAAGGTTCAGGTGGTAGTACAACACCGGGAGGTGGAAAATCAAGACATACATAAGTATCAATCACATCTTCGTTCTTTCTATCATTATTGAAGGCATGGGTTGCATCATTACGTCCGCATGGCGCGGCTTTTTGGGTGCGGATAACATATCTTTCTTAGTTGGAGGGTCTCCTTCACCTCCGTAATCATCATCGTCGACTCCACAAGCTGAGTGATAAATAGCATGGTGCGACTTTCTTCGTTGGGTCATTGGTTTACTGCTGCCGACCATGATCTAGCCTCAGTTGGGATTCTGTACTCTTCCTCCTAGAACCTTCTTGGGTATAGATTTGGTAGCTGTTTCAAAATTCTTAGTGCTATCACACCTATATTTTCACTAGATTTATCGTCCTGAGTTTGCTTTTACTCGATTTTACTAATTCGAGTGATGATCTTGTCGAATCCTTTTTCCATCACTTTTAACATATTGGCCATTTTTGTTGCCATTAATGCAATATCGCTTTCTTGTTCGGATTTCTATGGTATTTTCACCTCCTTAAAAATCGGAATTGGTTTCATTAGAGATGGTCGTGTGCTATTAGCGAGGTTGTGGAAGGTCTCCAGGTTCTATGCTGGTGTTCGGTCATGCATCAATCCTCCACATGCAACATTAAACAACACTCTTGATGTTCTTGAAAACGAAAATAGAGAATTGTAATTAGAGTCTCATCCGATATGGTGTGATTTGGGCAACTCATACAAAGTTTATGGAATCATTCTCTATAATAGTACATGGATTCATCTTCTCTTTGTGTGATTGCATTTATATCTTTCATAATCTGGTTCATCTTTTCCTCTGGAAAGTATCTCTTCATAGTTGCATAATATAGATCAGACCAGGTGGCGATACTACCTCCTGGGAGATAGTTGAGCCATTCATTTTCTTTTCCTTTTATCATACAAGGGAAAGCCTTAAGTTTAATCTTCTCATCTACTACTCCTCTTGATTTCATGCTGCCACAAATTCTCTAGATGTTGTTTATATGCATGACAATGTCTTCATCATTGAGCCCAACATAGATAGGGAGTTGGTCTACCATGTCTCTCTTCATAATGAAGTCAGGGTCTTTGTAGGATCGATGATCTAAAACTTGCATAATCTTAAGTTAAACTCAAGTAGCTATAGAAATTATAGAGTTAGATTGTAGAATAGAGATAAGCTACAATTAAGTACAATTAATAT
The DNA here is from genome assembly GCF_046119375.1 of Phyllobates terribilis. Classification (NCBI taxonomy): domain Eukaryota; kingdom Metazoa; phylum Chordata; class Amphibia; order Anura; family Dendrobatidae; genus Phyllobates; species Phyllobates terribilis. Next base: position 51,420 of record NW_027366432.1, read on the forward strand.
GAATTACAGAAACTCACCATTAATTTGTATTATATTAAGAAAAATTACACACTAAAGCCACTCCTAGCTTTGTTCAACTATCTCTCAAAAACTGAGTATCGTTCAACTCATACAAGTATTCTCTCTCTATCAAGCTCTTAAGTGTTTTAGGCTATAGCTTGGCTCACAATGACTTAAGCTCTATGTAGCTTTCCTCTAGCTTTCTCTCTAGCTTAATCACGTTTCTCTCTTCAGCTCATGACGCTCAAAACTCATGCCTAACAATACTCCTATGCACGCATTATATAGCAATTCTAACTTACAACCCTAAGCTAGAATTTCTATACTTGCGCTGCATTTGAAGACACCCACCTCAGCGATCCGCGTGATCATCTTCACTTTTGAAATGAATCAAAGCTCCATATCGCTTTGTGCTTCTTCAGCTTGAGTATCCACCTTCCACGTTGGCAGTCCGTGCGTTCAAAACTTCTCTTGATTTGTCCAGCTTGGTGGTTCCTGTACATCCACTATCCAAAAGAAGAAATCCTAACAACCTCCAGTTTATTCCATTCCTCTTAAGTTGTAGCTTCAAGGACCTTTCCTTCTTGGACCAAATCTCCTAAGTGCACACCTACGATTCCACCCGTGGACACGCTTTAACTTCGATTACTTGTATTTTCTCTTTTCTTCTAAAGCGCGATCCTCTAGCTTTACAACGACACTCACTCGCTTACAGCTAGACCTTTCGTCTTCTAATTTCTTCTTTTCAACTCTTATTACGTCTTGGCGAGATTCAACTTTCCCCCCTTGAACTTAATCTAGACCCTCAGTGGTCACAACTAGTCCTCTTGTGTTAAAGATACACCTATAACTCCTCGAGCTATACTTGGTTAGCTTAAAACACACAAAGAACATCAAATACTTGAGTTTCTTATCATCAAAACAAGAGGAATGGTTTAACTAGCTAATTCTAGCTCTAGCTCAAACCAACAATTTCCCCTTTTTTGATGATAACAAACCCATAAATTGATAAGCATAAAAATTTCAAAGGTTACTCAGGTTAATCTATAGATATGCAATTTAGCTTAATCAAGTTCTACAAATATAACAATCAGCTCAAATATATTCGCTAAGAACACTTTAGCGAGTATACCTTTGTTCTCCCTTAGACCAAGACGGTCTAAAATCTTACTTCTTAGTCGAATTAGAATATGTACCTGTTTACTTCCCCCTTTTGACATCATCGAAATAAAGCTTAACTCATGCAAAGGGAACTAAAGTGGAAAGATAAATCAAGCTAACGCAATAATCATGCTTAGAAAATCAATAGGCAAGTGAAGCTAAAGTGTAAGCAAGTATAAAGCGCAAGAATATAGCAACCAAAAAGCTCACTTTATAATCATAGAATTCCTTACACCTTTGTAGCAGAAAACCTAAGGATTAGTAGTTAAACTTTCAAGCAAAAGAGGCAACAAAAGAACAAACAAACGCACAGCTTCAACCCTAGTCATCACGATGTCAAGTGAGAGCCACCATGTTCTTGAGAAGGATAATTATTTCATCATTCCTTGTTGTCAATAGCTCAAGCAGAGTTGTGATCCCTGTAAACTTGTGCTGTAGCGCTGAGCACTGAGCTTGAATGGTGTGTACAACTCTCTCAAAGGCAAGCGGGTCACTAGCAGTTGGTCCTTGGACTTTTCAAGACTGAGTACGAGAGGACGAAGCAGCTGGTGTCGATACTTTGGTAGGTATAGGCTTAGGAGCCAGCTCAAAAACCTTCTCAATCATGAGCACCTCATTAAACGATGTCTCAATTACTAGCTTGTACGACCCTTCAACCTTCAACATCCTGGCGATAATATACGGGAAGGGAAGTGGAGAGCTAGTGTGAGTGCAACTTATAACCATGTGTGAGAACATTATCTGGGAAGTATTAATGATCTGCCCGCTCAGCGCCGCTGCCATGATACAACAATCTAAAATGATCACCAAGTCCATGTTGGTGTTGCACTGAGTAATGTTCTTAATGATGAAATAATAGAGCAGTAGCTTGGAAGCTGATGGTGCTTGATTTTGAGGACGACGGGTACATTCTTGCCAAAGACAGTCTCTTTTATAGCTTTGGAATTGGTTGGCCGGTTTTTCTTGTATGGCCGCCCAAATCCCACTAGTGACCCGCTTGCGTTTGAGAGAGTTCTACACACCATTCAACGTCTAATCCCAAATCCCACTGGTCCTGGCTCTTGTCCTATAGACTTTGGAAGGTCCTTTACCTTGAAGCTTTCACTCGCACCATGATACCATTGAAATTTGCAGGAGGTGGGTTTGCCCATTGACGAGCTACTACTAAACTGTGCATAAAACTGCTTTACCAGGTCTAGATCTGCCTTACTCACCTCAACTTCCAATTTCTCCCAGTTTTGAAGTTTAAGCAGATAAAAGAAACAGTCATAATTTGATGCTACATTGATCTCGTGCAAAATATCAGGAGAGACGATAACTGGTGAGAGGATATCCGGCTTCGCAATGCCGGTTGGAATGGGAGGGAACTCTAGATGCTTGACTGGTGTTGCTTTCTTCTGCTTCTTCGAGCAAGGTGGTGTCACAGTCTTAACCACCACCATCGTTAAGAAGGTATCAACATTATCATTTTCTTCTTCATACATCTCGACTTCCTCCTCAAGCTTGCGTTTTCCCTTCACTTTGGAAGTGATCTTAGCATCCTTAATGATTTGATATAAGCGGGGGAAAACTCATCATCCGCTTCCTCAACGAATGATGCAACTAATAATTAGAGTGAGAGGTAGAGATGACATACAGATGATCACCTGATAATGACTTCGATGGTGTCACAAATAACTCTGATTTGAAGGTGGCAAGATCGGAGATGATACTAGATAATGATGTCATGAACAGATTTATCTACATGCACTCAATCATGACCTTCCTCTTTTGTTTCAGCTTCACAAGGTCTATAGAGCTAATTTCCCCAGCCTCTTGATTCACTGGGGTTTCTGCTGTTGAAGAAAGAGTGTCGTCGCCGGGGTATTAGGAGTTGTAAGAGGTATAGCTTCCGGCACAACGAGTTCTTCTACCTCTTTGCAACGATGTGGCTTGAACTCGGAAAGCTTAGCAAGCCTTTCTCTGACCTGTTCATCGACTTGCCGTTGACGTTGTACCTTGTATTAGGCATAGATCACATCGTCAAAAGGAAGACAAATTGGGTTTTCGTTGGCCATTTGGTTATGAGGAGATTTTTTGTTTTTAGGATTTTGAGGATTGGGAATTTGAGGAGCGAGAGTGTAGACAGAAAGCGAGTGAGTAGTGAGGTTAAAGATGAAGTTTAATGGATGTATAGTGAGAGAGAGAATTAAGCAAACACGGTAAAGGTTTCAAGCGACTCCTTACCCGGGTTTATATAGATGAGCACAATCTTCCTCGACAAGATCCACTACTTTAACCATAGGCTATAATTCAGCAATTACTATAACTTGATACTCGCAGATGTGTAACAGCTACAAAGATACGCTTTTTATGGCTGCGTTGCAACGGCTAGTTATGGCTTTGCAAGATGTGTTGTAATGGCTAGATGTGGCTTTGCTGATTCGATTTAGAGCTAGATCACTGAGGCACATAGCTTTTCTGAATCTATTTAGAGCTAGATCATTGATCTACCTTTTTAGACCGTTACAACCTCGAGCCTCAAAAATTACCTTCTTCCTTAAGCAATATTCCTCATTAAGAAAACGTCAATGTCGCTTAACCCAGACCAGACACAAACTCCCACCTCAGCTACTACGCACATAAGCATTTGATCATGCTAGAGGTTTGATACGTGTGATTTGTGTGCCAAATATAACCAATTAAGCATGAAAGAATAACAAGAAATATAACCAATTAAGCATGAAAGAATAACAAGAAAATGCACATTTCACATGGGGGACAATATACACTCACACTCATTTATATATATATCAAGTATGTACATATACGAGGTAGCTGTGCCTTTTGTCACAAGAATGTATACTTCCACATGTGGATTTTATAAAGGGACTTAGGAAGCATTACATTTAAGTCAGCTAGGGATACCGTAGGAGTAGATCATTTCTATAGGCTTGTAATATGGTTATTAGACGATCACCAATCTCTATTTGAGGAACAAGAAGAGCATGCAATATACAACTCTAGTTAGACTGGCATGTTGCAATAGATGATGCATGAATAAGAATAAAGCTAGAAGCAGAATCAAACTAAAGTTCCCAATGAAGATAAAGGTGCTAATTCATAGTCAAAGTTGAGAGAATCTTGTAGCGCATATCATGCTTCGGCTAAAGAAGAGATAGAAAACCAAGCTGGAGCTAAGGCTTAGAAAAATATCCATGTAAAGTGCCTTAGAAAGATATTTGTTGTTTTGTTCTTCTTAAAGTACAAGATATAGTTCCGCAAGATGGATAGAGACCCGCTTAGATGCTCCATGGTCTCGCTTGAACAATCCTGAGTCTCGCTTGAAATATATTATGTAGCTTTACCATAAATGTGTCTCGCTTGAACAAAGTGATACCTAGCCCACATAGATACACATCTCTGGATAGATAAGAGTGGAAGTCATGCGTGTTGACAGTTTAGCACGCTTGATTTCTTTTCATTTCATCCCTGAAGGAGATGATTATCCTCCCTTATTTTGAAATGAGAGTAGCTTGATATATTTGACATTGTAGCTCCTACTATACATTTCAACATGCAATAATCAATCAAGCTTTGGGTGTCCAACGAAGTGATGGCTTCGAAGGAAAGTTAGCACTAGCTATTTCTGAGCTAGAAGGTAGAACATTCATCATCACAACTCTAGGAGTAGACTCATAATAGATATCATCATTCAGATCAAGCACTTGATGAGGTTCTCCTTTGGAAGACATACCTCGCGGTTTTAGCTTGTTCATTCTTGCTTTTGAAGGTCTATTACATACAAACTTGGTCTTATACAACCTGCTTTGGTAAAGCTTGCCTTCAGCGAGACTAGCTTGATCCAGCTTGCCCTTACCAGAGTTAACCATACCCGGATTATAGGGATTTTCTTGATCTCAATTAAGCACTCACACTCATGCCTAGAGTGACCATTGTTTTTGCAGAAAGTGCAATAATGGTTATATCTTACGTAACCATACTTGCCTTTTCCTGGATGAAATAGTTCTCTTTGTGTAATGCTAGTAGCCTGAGTGTTTGGAAATTGCGCTTGTTTTCTATACATTTTATGTGCATTTTCTCCATTAAACCATTGCTTGCTCTCCCTTGGTCCTTGCTCAAGAACTTTAACCTTGCTTCGTAAGCATTGGTTCTCAGCTTTGCAGGAGTGAAGTTCTTTATCTAGCTTGACTAATTTTTCATGAAGCTCGCTAGATAGAGATGGACTTGAATTGGAAGAATCATGATTGGTGAAGCCCAAACGTGGTCGTGCTTTCACAAAAACTGTTTGGTTGACAATTTTTCCTTCAACATTCTCAACAATCATCTATCTTGGTTGGGATTTCATCAAACATGCTCTATACAGTTGAGTCACTTCTCTAAGATATAGCTATACGTTTTCCTTTACAAAGCTCACATGATTTTGTGAAGAAGGGTGGGATTTGTAGACAATTGTTTAGTGAGTTCAACTGTTTTTCCCTTAGGTTCATTTAACTCTTCTTACTGAGCTCCCGCTTTAGATCCAAGAGCTTTTTGATCCAAGAACAATTCATTTAAAAGCTTAACAAGGTTTTTCTTAGGAAGAAGTTCATAGTTAAGAGATCTTACCTCAATGTCTTCATCTGATTCGGAGTGTTCAACGGATACTAAGCACATCTCTTGTGCTTTTTCACAGTCTAGCTCGTCATCTGAATCACCCCATAAAGTGAAAAAGGCTTTATCAGTGGAGTTTTGGATGAGCTTGGATCCACCTTAGCACTGGTACATGCTTTAGCCATGTGTCCCTTTCCTTGACAGTTATAGCACACCACATCTTTGAGGTCGCTTGGCTTGGATTGATCTCTTTGAAAGCCACCTTGTCTCTTAATGAACTTCTTGACAAGTTTTGTCATCATTGTAACGTTTTGTTCTTCATCATGATCGCCATCATCATCGTTTTCCACTTTTTGAAGAACAAGGACGAGCTTGAGCGCCATCCCTCTGTTTTCCTTAGATGCGAGCGACTGCTTTTGATCTTCGCTTTCCTGCACTCGGAGTTTGCCAGCTAACACAGAAACGGAGAGCTCTTTCGTCTCTTTAGTCATTAGCATTACTTTCTTAGAGGTATCAAATTTAGAATTTACCCCATGGAAGAAAGCAAGAGAGAGTTCCTAGGAGTAAATCTTAAGTCGAGCTGAGGACATTTTATCACATAATACCTTGAATCTTGAATGATAATCGGAGACAGACTCGCTTTCCACCTATCTTGAAAGAATGGAAGTCTCGTTGGAGCTCAAATTTGCCATTGTTCTTCATGTCTTTGCTTCCTGAGTGCATAATGATGATCGCTTCCCACATGAGCTTGGTTGTTGGCAATGACTTGACGTTGTCTATATCTATCCAAGAGAGAGCGTTTAGAATAAGTTGCTTAGCCTTTGCGTTTTTCTCGAGATTTGCATATTCGGTTGGACCCCATTTGAATGTGTCTGTTTATGTTGTGATCTTCTCTTCACCTTTCTCTATGATTTTGCAACATTGGTTGTCCGTTTGTTGGATATAGTTCTTAGTCATGGTTAACCACAATCTAGTTCTCCGTTAGATAAGACATGAGGATTAGTTAAAGAGATACCTAGGTTAAAAGTAAGCTTATCATTCCGCATTATTCAAACTATAGAGAGAGTATGAATCTATGCAAGAGCAACCTTAGCTCTGATCCCAATTGTAGGATCAATGATATAAATCTTGTATAATCTCAAGTTAAATTCAAGTAGCTATAGATTTAGTTGCGGAATAGAAATTATCTATAATTAAGTACAGTTAATATGTATTAAAGATGCTTGACTCGTGAAAATATTTACCAAGGTGAGAACCCTAGACTTCTAATAAGTCCGGGATGAAACTCACCACTAACTTATATTATATTAAGAAAAAAACAACTCTCTCTCAAAATACAAGTATCGTTCGGCTCATACAAGTAATCTCTCTCTATTAAGCTTTTAAGGTTTTTTAGGATATAGCTTGGCTCACAGCGACTTAAGCTCTATATAGCTTTCCTCTAGCTTAACGCTTTGCTCTCTCTATCTCATGATGCTCAAAACTCATGCATAACAACACGCATATGCACACCTTATATAGCAATTCTAACTAACAACCCTAAGATAGCAATTCCATTCTTGCGCTGCATTTGAAGTCAGCCACCTCAGCGAGCCACGTGATCATCTTCACTGTTGCAATTCATCAAGACTCCATATCGCTTTGTGCTTCTTCACCTTGAGTATTCAGCTTCCACATTGGCAATCCGTGCCTTCAGTGCTTCTCTTGATTTGTCCAGCTTGGCGATCCTCGTACGTCTACTATCCAAAATTAGAAATCCTAACAACCTCTAGTTGTTTCCACTCCCCTTAAGTTTGTAGCTTCAGTGGCCTTCCCACCTTGAACCAAACCTCATAAGCGCATGCCTACGATTCCACCCATGGAACGCTTTAACTTTGATTACTTGTATTTTCTCTTTTCTTTTGAAGCACAATCCTCTAGATTTACAACGAACCTCGCTCGGTTAAAGCTAGACCTTCCTTCTTCTTATTTCATTACTTAAACTCTTATTATGTCTTGGTGAGATTCAGCTTTCCCAGCTAAACCTTAAGCTAGACCCTCAGTGATCACAGCTAGTCCGATTGTGTTAAAGATACACCTAGAACTCCTCGATCTATACCTGGTTAGCTTAGAACACACAAATGACATCTAATATATGAGTTTCTTATCATCAAAATAAGTAGAATGGTTTATCTAGCTCATTCCAGCTCTAGTTCAAACCAACATGCTTCATCTAATTCAGGAAACAAAATGGTGCAATGTGTGTGTTCTACAACCCATGCCATTGAATACCTCATTGTTCTTTCAGCCATTTCGGTTGTAGATTCTACAAAGACAAAATCACCACATAAATAGATTAGTAGCACATACATTGACCGTCAAATAGGTCAACACAGAGTCAGTATTTTGGAAAAAAAGATTATAATTTGGCTCCCGGTAGCGGCGCCAAATCTAATGTGCATTCATATGCACTAGCAAATTTTAATATTCCTGATGAATATCCAATATGGAAGTATTTGGTAAGCACATAGTTGATCCCACATAAAGCTAAAATGATCTCTTTCTATAAATCACCAACTTGTAAATTGAAGTGGAAGAGGTTTTCTTTTGTTTGTTTTATCATAACTGGAGGACGAATGAGTAAGTATTTGTTTACTTCTGATGGAATGAATATTGTTTCACTTGATTACTTTTAGCAATTCAACTATGTTCTTGTTTCACCTGATTACTTTTCGCAATTTATATTCTCTATCATCGTATTCTATTTCTTTCTAGTTTATTGATCCTAGTGTTATCCCTATTAAAGGTGTATACTTTAAACACAAACCAGTCTATTTAAAGCATGCAAAAGATTTTCACCTCACAATTCACATTTGCAACCAAAACCCTATGAATTGTGTTTTTACTAGATTAACTATTCCTAGTAATATGCAAATCCTAGCATTATGAATCTAAATTATAAATCCAAGTGGCCTTCCTAGATAAATTCATGAGAGACAGTAAAGTTAAACCAATGAGAGACAAAATAACAGTGATAAAATCAAAACTAGATTAGAAATACTCAAAAAAACATAATCATAAGCTTGAAGCTTTCAGGCAAAAAAAATGGAGATAGTTTTTCATAGGAGGGAGAGAATTATCTACGAAAGGGAAAAACGTAAACTGAGTTATGTCTGTTTAAGGAGAAGCAGGATGATTTTGGTGTGAAGGGTAAGCGGAAAGAACAAGAACCAAAGGCAGCTACTTTGGCTGCTCTAAAGGCTCTTGTTACTGCTCTGACACCGGTTAAGCCTGGTGTCCTGTTACTGAGACTGTTGTACCTTCTGTGAGTGTTGATGTTGTGCCTAAGGTGAGTCAGGTTGTTGATCAGACCGAGAGTCCCCCTAGTGTTTCAGTTGAGGTTCAGTCTCAAGTTGTGGCGACAGTGGTTCAGCCTGTGGTCTAGCCTGAGATGCCACAAGACATGGTTCAGGTTGATGTTGATTTGGCTCCTACTATTGAGGCGCAGACTATTATTGGTGTTGGTGTTCAGGTCTCGGTTGGAGTTCTGCCACCTGAGGAGGACCTTCAGTTGGGGAATGTGACTGCTAAGGAGACGTGTGGGCTGTCTGTATCAGGGGACGAGAGCCGTAGGCTTGAGTTCGTCAATGATGCAGCGACACCTACGGCCTTGGCAGTTGAGCACACTGCAAACATTACACCAACTTCTAGTCCTCAAAAGGTGGCTTCTATGGCTTTGAGAGAGGCGAGGTTATTAGACATTGATCTGGCTTCTACTATGTCTGTCGTCAACGGGAAGATGAATCTTAGACGTCCTAGCAGCGTCCGACATGTGGTTTCCTTATGAATGCCTTACCTTGGAATTTTCGAGGGCTTGGCCAAGCCCGGAAACAAAATGGCGTGAAGGAGGTGATTCAGAAGTTCCTTGCTAAGGTATGTGGTCTTTTTGAGACTAAGTATGGTAGAGGTGACATTACTGCACTAGTTAGGCATATGGTTCCCGGTTGGGAGTTCACATCGAACTTTCAATTAGACCAGGCGTGGTCATATTCTTGTTGTTTGGGATCCTAGCCATGTTGATTTGGAGATTCTGACTATGTCTACGCAGCATATTGGGTGTCTTGTTACTTGCAAGACTTCTGGCATTAGATATGGTATTTGCTTTGTGTATGGTCGTCATTCTGTTGTTGCCAGACGACCACTATGGGGTTATGTTGATCAGCTGTTTGTGGCACATGATGTCCCCTGGCTGCTTATGGGGGATTTCAAACTGTGTCATGAATGCGAACGAGCGATTTCATGGTGAGGTTGTTCGTATGTCTGAGTGCAGAGATATGATGATGCTTGTAGACGACACGGTTTGACAGATGCTCTTACGTCTAGTACTTCTCTCTATACTAGGACCAATGGGACTGTACGGATCAAGCTTTATAGAGTTTTAGTTCATCCTGGTTGGTTTTCTGCTGAGCATTATGTTAGGGTTGAGTACCCGAATGTTGGTATCCTTTCGGATCACAAGCCTTGTGTTGTCACTCTTCGGCGACCTGAGGTTTGTGGGCGTATGTACTTCAAGTTCTTTAGCATGTGGGGTGATCACCCGCGTTTTGTTGAGGTTGTATTGAATGGTTGGGTGTCCCCCCCTCAAGGCACTTGCCAGTACAGACTTGCCAAACTCCTCAAGAGCTTGAAGTTCCCTCTGAAGTGCCTGAATAAGGCTGAGTTCAGTCACATCTCGTCTCGCGCTGCTGCGGCTATCTCTACTTTTGATGTGCTTTACAGGATCTCAAACATGGTACGGACGTTCTGGAATTGATTCAGGCTGCTTGTGATGCACGTGCTTCTGCTTCTCAGCTCTCTGCCGCTGAAGCTAGCTTTCTTGGACAGCAGGCAAAGGCCAGATATGTTCTTTTAAGTGATCAGGGTACTAGGTACTTTCACAGCTTGATGAAGGCTAATGCTCGGAAGAGCTACATTGCATCAGTGATTGACGGGACTGGTATGCCTACTACTGCTATCTCTGCTATAGTTGTTGAGTTCCTTGCTTTTTATCAGGGGTTGTTTGGGACTGATGTGCCAGTTCAATTACATGCTCAGTCTGTGTTTGCCCTTGGTCCTCGGCTATCTGTTGAAGCGAGTGATTCCTTGGGTGTTGAGGTCTCAGTTGATGAGATTAGAGATGCTCTTTGGTCTATTGGTGATGAGAAGTCTTTGGGCCCTGATGAGTTTAATGCGAGGTTCTTCAAGGCCTCGTGGGAGATTACTGGGCCTGATGTGTGTGTAGCTATGAAGGAGTTCTTTGTCAGTGGACAACTTCTGAAACAACTCAATCACACTGTTGTTTCTCTTGTTTCGAAGGTGGATTCCCCATCAGAGTTGAGCACTATCGACTTATTGCATGCTGCAATGTTGTCTACAAGCTGATCTCGAAGATCATGACTTCTCGGCTTGCCAGATTTCTTGGTACTCTCATTGACCCAGCCCAAAGCCCTTGTGTGTAGGGGCGGATGATGAGTGAGAACATTTTTCTCGTCCATGAAACTTTTGAGGAGATACTCAGTCACAAGGGACACCAGACGGTGTTTCATGAATGTAGACATTGCCAAGGCGTATGATACTTTGTTTTGGGATTTTCTTCGGTTCACTTTGCGTCATCTAGGTTTGCCTGCTCGGTTTTTAGTACATGGGTTATGGAGTGTGTCAGTACTGCTACTTATTCGATCAAGGTCAACCGTGGTCTTCATGGTTTTTTCCCTGGTCGACGAGGATTACGGTAGGGCGATCCTCTTTCTCCTCTGTTGTTTGTGCTGTGTATGGAGATGTTCAGTAGATTGATGCACAGGGATTCTGATGTTACTGAGTTTGGCTACCATCAGCATTGCGCAGGTATTGAGCTCACTCATTTGATCTTTGTTGATGATGTTGTTCTGTTCTTTCGGGGGATGTTCCCTCTATTTCTATCCTCAGTGACTGCCTCAGGAAGTTTAGGGATATGTATGGCTTACGTGTCAGTGCGGATAAGTCCTCTATGTTTTAGGCTTCTGGACCTGAGGATGAAGTGGGTACTTTACGTGCTATTACTGGTTTTTGAGAGGGTACTTTTCCTTTTACGTACCTTGGGATTCCGATCAGTCCGCGCAACCTTCGGGTTATGGACTATAAGCCGCTTCTGGATAGGATCCGTGGATATCTCTGTGCTAGGGCTAATTGGAGTTTGTCCTTTGCTGGTCGGCGTGAACTTCTTGCTTCTGTGATTCAGGGTATTGAGGAATTCTGGCTATCTATTCTTCATGTACCTACAGGAGTTCTATCTGCGCTGATTACTCTTTGCAGGCATTTTTCTATGGCGTTGGCCGAGAGTCAGCTGGAGTAGTATCTGGTTGCCCGAGACATGAGGGTGGTCTAGGTTTGCGTGATTTGGCTGTCTGGAACAGCTGCTTCCTCCTGAAGCATTGTTATCATATTTATGAGTGTCGGGAAAGTATATGGGTTCGTTGGATTCACCATCGGTATCTAAGTGTTGATAGCCCGAGCACTTGGGGGCTCATCATCGGGATTCCTCTCTAATCAAGGGGATTCTGGCTGCTAGGGATAGAGCTGTTCTGCTGGCTGATAGAGAGTTGGGAGTTGAGGAGACTCTTGATAGTTGGTGTATTGCTGACAGGTTCAATGTCTCGGCTGCGGATGATGCCCTCCGGGATAGGAGACCGAGCATGTCTTGATAGTTGGTGTATTGCTGACAGGTTCAGTGTCTCGTTCTAATGGATAATAGTCTTTATGCAGAAAATCCGAGTCGGCTCCAGCCACTGGCCCGTGACAATAAAGGTGTGAGACGCATCCATCCTTCGATTGAGTTTCTCTAGTTTGTACTTTCCTGTATACATAAATGTGAATCTTCTAGCTTTTCTTCATCTTCTAATATGCTAAACTCCTTCCTATGACTTCATCTTCAATACCAGCTCAAAATTCCATAATCATATTCAATTTGCACAAACTCATCTCCAAATCCATAATCATTACAACTCCATTAACTTATCTCATTTTTCCATATAATATAATGCTAAAATATACTAGATAAATTATATAAAATAGCTCATATCACCCATGCAACTCTTCATTCCATTTCTTCAATCTTTTCACTTAGAGTATATAGAGGAGGAGCATAAACTATATGGGAAAAGAAAGAGCATGTGCCTTAGACGACATGCGGTATCACACTTATGAAGGTAGTGATTGGAACATTATGATTATTACCATAAGTCGCAATCGTTGTAGAAATCATAATTTAAGAGAATTCTTAATGCATCTTGGCACATTAAAAGCCTACCTGTGATCAATATAACGACAATTATTATCCTACGAGATTTCACAGATTTTGGGTTGGAAGACATGTTTACGATCTCAAGGTGTTGAGGCGGGTCACACTGCCTTGTTTTGTATATAATGGGCTTTTGCTCATATAAGAAAAAAGGGAAAAATGTCCATTAAGAAGTGACCCAAATATCCTTTCTTATAAATACTAGAATGGCGGAACGCAGAAAGGGATCACACTTTTATCCTCCGTACTAAAACTCTGCCGAATTACAGAGCTAAAGTACTTCGTTGTCCTATTACCCTCGAGCAATATCTGTAATACATTTTCCTCTATTGAGCTGCTACTGACTTGAGCGTCGGAGAACCAAATCCAGAGGAAGTCCCCTATCCCCTGGTTTTGGCTGTGCAGGTACATCCTCGAGGACCAGACAAGGACAGTCGATGAGAACCTCTAACTCTTGAAGCTTTAAACTGCCTTTACCCTCAGCTAAGGAAGACAAGAGTGAATCTCAGCTCTCGACGAGACGTGTTGACTAAACGAGAATCTTGGGCTTCACACTCGTGCCGACCGTGTTTCTTTCTCACACACTTAACAGACCAAGAGTACCAATGGCTATCCCGGAACACAGCACAGAGAAGACGGTGCAACAACAGTGCACCAGCAAGGCGCCGAGACACCAGCTCCCCGAGTGGGTAACGCCTCCATGGACGCAACCACTCAGCGGAGCCGCAATGTTGCTCTGACCACTAACATGGTCGAATTCCAAGAGTATCGGCGTTTCCTAGAGACGAAGCGACAACACGAGCAGCTCGAGCAGCGTCTCCGTCAAGCGGACAAGGGATGGTAGCGCCAGCCGGACGAGCTAGCATTGGCCATGCTAATGAAGATTCTCGACTCACGAGAGAACGCGAGCTCGCCTGTCTAGACCCCGAGCCTCGGTGCAATGCTCAAGCGCACGGGCCGGGCTGCCACTCAGCACCACCACAATACCTGACGGCCAGCTCGTACACCCTCGTATACCCCAAGCACCTCAAGCGACTAACTTACGCCCAAACGCACACCTCTTCGAGCCACAACGTCCACCTTCTCAAGTCCACGAGCCTTACATACCACCCACTTTACACGAGAAAAGACAACATGAACAACACCTACCTCCGGCCTATGCATCGAACATTGTCGAACCTCCAAGCCCAGGGACACCAAGGTCAGACCCAATTCCCAGTGAAAGCAATGATGGCCACTGTTAAAGGGGCCGCATGGCGAGGAAGACAGGCAGCACCCCAGGGCCAAGGGTGTGGTGTGAGAGACATCGCAATCGCAGCCACTCGACCGCTCATTGCCGAACTATTTACCCAGAAGCCCAGGCAGAAGACAAAGCGTCATGTCCGCTCGCCGAGCAGAGGGCGAGAGGCCAACTAGTTACCACCACCCGTCCCACCACCGCATCAATTCCCTCGGCCAGACGGTTCTGTGTGACGATCATGGGGCGCCACGAACCGCGACTCCCTAGTCGGCGAGAACTAAGGCGATCCATCAACGCACCCTTTCCCCCAGGAAAGCCTCTAATGCTCATTACTGAGTCCACTCGAAATTCGTATCAATTGTGCTTCACCAATATGGATAGTCGTCGAATGGGCCAACAAGAGGGCCGACCCGCTCATCGTCCACATTCAATTGGGGACCAAGGTTGTTAAGCGTGTAATGGTTTATATAGGCAGTGCAGCATACATCATATACAGGAATGCATATCAGAAACTCGGACTCGACGCTTCACGCCTCCCCCCAACAAAGGCCAACCTCGTCAGCTTCACCGGAGATTCAGTGAAGGCATTAGGGGTCGCAACGATTGACATGATCTTAGGAGATGAGGATTGTCCTCGGCGAAGCTGCCCTATTGATTTCCAGGTTATCCCTCTGGCATCTTCATACCATGCCATCTTTGGATGAGACTCCCCCACACGCTTCGTGGCGGTCGTATCCATAAGCCACTTTTGCCTAAAATTCCAAACAGGCAGTGGTACGGGCGTCGCGAGGGGTAACCAGGAAGAGAGTGAGACTTGCTACATTCAGGCAGAGCAGAACGACAAAAAGTATGTAAATGCAAACTAATTATATTTGTCCGGGTTACTACGGATAGACGATGAGGCGGACCTTGAACCCAGGGAGGAGAGTAAGTCAGGTTCAGGGAATGAGAACCTACCACATGCCGTCGAGGTGGAAAAGCAGTGTATATCACCATTCGGCGAGGCGGGAAAGAACTTATATATCGGCCAAGGCCTTCACCAAGACATGATAACAGAGATCAAGACAATGCTCGGAGCCTCGAGAGACATTTTCACATGGTCGAGACCTAAAAGGCATACCCCGAAATCATGACCCATTCCCTGGCCATCGATCCACAAGCTACTCCTTGAAGGCAGAAAAAACAAAAGCAGGCAGGGCCAAAGAAAGAGGCCGCAGCGGCCGAGCTGGCCAAGCTTCTCAAAGCCGGGCTTCGTGCAACCCATTCAGTACCCAACTTGGTTGGCCAATGTTATAATGGTCTCCAAGAAGGACACAGGGAAGTGGCACATGTGTGTCGACTTCACAGATCTAAACAAGGCCTGCCCTAAAGACAGGTACCCTCTACCATCAATCGATCAGATCGTCGATGCAACCGCAGAGCATGAGGTGTTAAGCTTCCTCGACGCTTATTCCGGGTATAACCAGGTCGTGATGAACCCCGCCGATGCTAGGCATACCGCGTTCATTACAGATAGGGGGAATTTTTGCTATAGGGTCATGCCTTTCGGCCTTAAGAATGTGGCAGCAACTTTCCAGAGACTCGTCGATAAGGTGTTTAGAGAACAACTCGGCAAGACAGTCAAGGCCTATGTCGATGATATCGTTGTGAAGAGTAGGTGCCAGACCGATCATCCGAGAGATCTTCAAGAAGTGTTTGACACGCTCCGTTGATATGGCATGAGCCTCAACCCTGAGAAGTGCGTATTCGGGTGACCGAGGGGAAGTTCTTGGGGTTCCAAATCAGTTCAAGAGGCATCCAAGTGAACCCCTCAAAGATCCAGGCAGTACTTGACATGAGGCCACCACAAACAACGCACGAGGTGCTGAGGTTCATGGGGTCGGTAAATTATTTAGGCCGATGTTGCGCAAAGCTCACCGAGCGCAATTTACCTTTCTTTGAGATATTAAAGAAGCCTAAGAAATTCGCCTGGATAGAAGAGTGCAAAGCCTCTTTCATGAGCCTCAAGGAACACTTGGCTAATTTACCAACACTCTCATCGCCCATTCCCGGAAGAGACCTTGCAAGTATACATCGCATCTAGTTTGAGGACATCCAATGCGGTTCTGGTTTGCGAGCATCAAAAGTCTATCTACTTTGTCAGCAAAGCCCTTTCCCCGACAAGGGGCGGTACTCGCCAATTGAAAAAACGGTTTACACCCTCATCATGGCAGCACGACGACTGAGGCCGTATTTCCACGAGGGGTCCTCATGCTTGGCGCCCAGGACATGGAGGCTCTTTGTGGATGGCGCAGTAAACAACGACGATTGTGGGGCAGGAATAGCTTTATTCTCGCCCGATGGGGACCTGTACGAGAATGCCATAATGCTCGATTTGAGGCAACCAATAATGTGGCAGAGCACGAGGCGCTTATTATCGGGCTAGAAATAGCCTCGAGGACCAAGTAGAGGAGATAGAGTGCTTTTGTGACTCCGGTGTTGTAGTCCAGCAGGTCCAGGGGGTGTACGAGACGCGAAAAGGCACCCTGCCTCGGTTCCAAGCACGAGTAGCACGATTGCTTGGGATGTTCAAGCATTTCTGGTTACCGCCATCCCATCCAACCAGAATGAGCAGGTAGATGGCCTGGCCAAACTAGCTCCAGGGCCAAGCTAATCGACGCAAGGCATTAAGGAAAATCACGGCCGATCTGGTACAACACAGCTTCCGCTAAGTCCATCTCTGAGCAGTTGGAGCTCATGACCATCGATCAACCTAGCGAGGATTGGAGAACCACCATACTTGGGTATCTTGCACAAACGAACATTCCGGAAGATCCACGAGAACGAAAACGCTTCAGGCCAAGGCCTCGCGGTTCTTCACATGTCAGGGCGAGCTGTATAAAAGAGGGATAATGTCCCGAGAACTAAGATGCCTGTCACGAGAAGAAGGAAATTAAATGCTGGTTGAGCTACACGCAGGGTTATGCGGGACGCACGCCAGATGGCGGTCTCTGGTGTTCAAGGCACTAAGGCACGACCATTTCTGGCTATCCATGCGTGAGGACGCAATGACCATTGCTCAATCATGCAAGGCCTGCCAGGCTCATGCTCCAGCGTGTCATCATCTCGGGGTTGAGATGCAATATAATGGCAGGGCCTTGCCCTTTCGCCATGTGGGGTTTAGACTTGTTGGGCCCATTCTCACCAAATGCGTCGGGGCAGCTAGAATTTTATCATCGTAGCCATTGACTACTTCACTAAGTGGATCGAGGCAATAACCCCTGGCTCACATGAATGTCCAAGCCGTGCCAAAGTTCATGTGGTAAAACATTATCTGCCAGTATAGGCTCCCACTAGATATAGTGACAAATAGAGGATTGCAGTTCAACACACCAAAGCTCGTAGAGTGGTGCAAGGACCTTGATATCAGGATGAAAATTTGCCTCTGTGGCTCACCCCCATTGCAATGAGCATGTCGAGGCTCCCAATAAGAGTATCGTCACAGATCTAAAGAAGCGGCTAGATAGTGCACGAGGGTTGTGGGCCGAGAAGCTGCCGCTTGTACTGTGGGCAAACCCGGACAACCGTGAAAAGGCCACAGGAGAGACACCCTTCACACTTGCATACGGAATCGAAGCTGTGTTACCTGTCGAGCACCTATTCCCGACAGACTGAATCATCCAGTACGATGAAGGTGAGAACGCCGAGAAGATGGTGCAAGAGTTGCAGCTTCGAGAAGAGACACGCGAGCTAGCAACTATACGGGAAGCGAACCACCAAGGCCGTTGTGGCAAAGTACTATAATAAGGGTCTCGAGCCAGTCATGAGCCAATTGCACTTTTTTCGGCTGCGTCCTTGGGGAACGAGGGCCCCGAGTCAGCCACGGTCAACCATCATGAGCCAAACGCATAAGGTCCCCTTTTATAGTGTTAGGAAGGCGAAGCGTCGGAAGCCCCTGACGTAACACGTGGCAAGCAAGTGGAAAAAGCCCGCCCAATAGAAGTTACATAAGACAAATTGGGGGAAAATGGAGGGAGAGGGAAAGCGCTTGAAGAGGGAACGAGCGCGGATACTAACGTCGTGACATGCCAGAGAGACGAGGAGCAAGGGAAGTATCAAGAGTCTCGTTGAGCTTCAACCAATCATCCACGGAAGTAGAACCCAGGTAAGTTAAACTATACTACTCGTCGAGCAGAACCATCAGAACTTAGCACCGGCCTGCGAGACCTCACCTCGACCAATGAAGGCACACGATCCTCAAACTAGAAGCGCTCGAGGACCTTGTGGGGCTGGATGTTGGGGGCGGATCCCGCGGCCTTGTTTTGTATCTAATGGGCTTTTGCTCATATAAGAAAAAAGGGGAAAAGGCCCATTAAGAAGTGGCGCAAATATCCTTTCTTATAAATACTATAATTCGGAACACGGAAAGGGATCACACTTTTATCATCCGTACTAAAACTCTGCCGAATTACAGAGTTGAAGTACTCCGTTGTCCTATTACCCTCGTGCACTATCCGTAATACATTTCACTCTATTGAGTTGCTACTGACTTGAGCGTCGGACAGCCAAATCCAAAGGAAGCCCCCCTCTCCCCCTGGATTTGGTTGTGCAGGTACATCCTCGAGGACCCAGCAAGGACAGTCGACAAGATTCTCGAACTCTTGAAGCTTTAAACTGTCTTTACCATCAGCTAAGGAAGACAAGAGTGAATCTCAGCCTCTCGACGAGACGTGTTGACTCAACGAGAATCTTGGGTTTCAACACAAGGCAACATGGTTCATGTATGGAAAGATGTCGCATGTGTACATAGATGCTCAACCGGTTTTGTATAATTCATGGGCTAATGATGCCAACTAGGATACGTCAGATTTATTTCAGTGATACTGAGGAAACCGACTCCGAGTCATAAGGAGTGATTTTCATATAGCTTTCACTCCAATTGGAGATTATATTTCAAAAGAAGTTACTGTTCTGTCAAAATAGTTCTCCCATGGTAAATATTTAGCGTACTTTTTTTATTGGATGTCAACAAAGGAAACCTCCTTAACTAGGAGGCAATCCCGCATTATCACGTCTGATAATGCTTACAAACTTAATAAGAAAACTGAGGAGCAAAGGCTGCGAAACGCGCATTATTCTCCCAAAGTCCTTATGAAGCTATCAGGTACATTATGAATGTTTATATGATTCAGTAAGTAATCTACATATATATGTTGTGCTTCAGTCAACGCCAGGATGTCTGCAGCTTTATTGTTCTCTCTATAGCAGTGAAAGACCTTCATTTCTTTAAAATGGATGATCTCTCCTTCACGCTCCTTGATAATATTCCAAATGCTCCATGGAACCTGCCATATTTTACGAATTGCATTAATCAAAGTCAAATTATCTCCTTCCAAAAATTAGTTTGTCTAAATTAAGTGTCCTTGCTTTTTTTATAGCTTCAATTGTTGTTATGGCCTCTACATGTATCGGAGAAGAAGCATTTATTTTCTTGTGAGTTATTTTAATAGAATTTCCCCCATTATCTCTAATTATATTAGCAATATAAGAATCTCCATTTGGACAGAAAGCGGCGTTAAAATTAACTTTAAGCCACCCATCACGGGATTTTTTTCCAAGTCGAAATATTTTTTCGACGCTTAAAATTATTAGTATTGTTTTGCTTAATATTGTTCTTACAATCCAAGTTAAATTTTTTTGAACCGTCCATGAATGAAATTGAATAAAAGCTATATCGAGGGGAGAAGACTTAGTTTGATTGTTATTAAAAAATTCCCTATTCATGTCCCTCCATAATTCATACCATAAAAAGTACATAATTTCCATATTTTTGTTGTTAGTGATAAAGTGATCAAATTCATTAATAAAATATTAGAGTTTTATGTAGTTAATATTATTTCCAGTTCGTTGTTGTAGAAGATAAATCATATGTTTTGTTATGGGACAGTAAAAAACGAAATGAGAAGCTGTTTCTATGGGGTCGTTGCATGGAGTACAGTGATTTGGAACTCTATTTAAATATCTATTTAATATTTCCGTAGTCGGCAAGCAGTCTGAGAGGGCTTTCCAGAGGAAAATTTTAATTTTGGGGGGCATATTAAGATTCTAAATTTTTGTAAAAATTGTAGATTTTGAAAGAGTTGTATTATTTCTTGCTAATTCTATTGCGCCTTTTGTGGTAAATTCACCTGAGCTTGACAAACTCCAAATTAGTTTATCTTTTATGTCAGTCGATGAAATATAAAATTGACGATTTGATTAACTATGTTAATCCGAAGATAAATAGCTGATTTTAGTGGGTCCCACATTTTATTATTGGGGATGAACTCCGATAACTTTCATATTGTTATTGTGAATGATAGGGTTGAAGTAGTTCTTAATATTGATATTATGAATCCAATTATCATTGCAGAAATTAATTGTTTTGCCATTACCTTAGACCCAGAAAAGTCCTTTTTTGAATGTATCACGTAAATGTAAAAGTCTGCTAAATTTCCATGAGTGTTTCATTTTTTTATTATATTTTAAAAGAGTATTAGTTTTAAGATATTTTTCTGTAATAATCTTAACCCATATATTATTTTCATTGTCAATAATTTTCCAAAGGAGCTTCATTTGGAGCGACATATTTATATCAACAGCTTTATGAATACTGATTCCTCCACAGTGTTTTGTTGACAAATATTGTCCCATGAAATAAGAGATCTGGAATTTTCATTGAATTTATTCCAGAAGAATTTTTTGTTGATATCATCAATTGCATTATGAACACCCGTTGGAAGATAGAAACTTTTCATTAAACAATTTTTTTTGAGAGTAAATTAGAATGTATGAGAACAGATCTTCAAGCTTGTGATAAATTATTGGATTTCCAAGTAGAGAGCTGATTTTTTAATTTATTAATTGCAAAATCAAAGCATTCGTTTTTACTTTTCCTGCAAGAATTGGAATGCTTAAGTATTTTTCCATAGAAGAGGTTATACGAATATGTAATTCTGAGGCAATTGCATTTCTAGTAGAAGATATAATATTTTGGAAAATTGTATAGAACTCTTGTCATAATTAATTTTAAACTTGAAATTTTAGATAAATGATCCAATGTATTTTGAACAAACTTAGCATTAGTAACATTTGC
>NW_027366433.1:5000-7500 GCF_046119375.1 Phyllobates terribilis
TGACACGCTCCCCTCTCTGGAAGTCTGACAAAAGTTGAAAAATTTTCTAAGTCCCCAAAAATTTTTTTTTTCAACTTTTTTTCAATTTTCCCCCTGTGGGATATATATTTTACCCACACTTTTGGAGCCCTCCTGGGATGCCCTCTAACATACTAGAACCTCATTTTGTGGAAGTTTTCACAAAATTGTGAAATTTTCCAAAAAGTCAGAAATTTTGCAAAAACGACTAAGTATCAAGGACTCATCGCGCGAATCGCTCTGGAACTGAAATCGGATGCGCGCACTGACACGCTCCCCTGTCTGGAAGTCTGACAAAAGTTGAAAAATTTTCTAAGTCCCCAAAAATTTTTTTTTTCAACTTTTTTTCAATTTTCCCCCTGTGGGATATATATTTTACCCACACTTTTGGAGCCCTCCTGGGATGCCCTCTAACATACTAGAACCTCATTTTGTGGAAGTTTTCACAAAATTGTGAAATTTTCAAAAAAGTCAGAAATTTTGCAAAAACGACTAAGTATCAAGGACTCATCGCGCGAATCGCTCTGGAACTGAAATCGGATGCGCGCACTGACATGCTCCCCTCTCTGGAAGTCTGACACATGTGTGAAAATTTTCTAAGTCCCCAAAAATTTTTTTTTTCAACTTTTTTTCAATTTTCCCCCTGTGGGATATATATTTTACCCACACTTTTGGAGCCCTCCTGGGATGCCCTCTAACATACTAGAACCTCATTTTGTGGAAGTTTTCACAAAATTGTGAAATTTTCAAAAAGTCAGAAATTTTGCCAAAAACGACTAAGTATCAAGGACTCATCGCGCGAATCGCTCTGGAACTGAAATCGGATGCGCGCACTGACACGCTCCCCTGTCTGGAAGTCTGACACATGTGTGAAAATTTTCTAAGTCCCCAAAAATTTTTTTTTTCAACTTTTTTTCAATTTTCCCCCTGTGGGATATATATTTTACCCACACTTTTGGAGCCCTCCTGGGATGCCCTCTAACATACTAGAACCTCATTTTGTGGAAGTTTTCACAAAATTGTGAAATTTTCAAAAAGTCAGAAATTTTGCCAAAAACGACTAAGTATCAAGGACTCATCGCGCGAATCGCTCTGGAACTGAAATCGGATGCGCGCACTGACACGCTCCCCTGTCTGGAAGTCTGACAAAAGTTGAAAAATTTTCTAAGTCCCCAAAAATTTTTTTTTTCAACTTTTTTTCAATTTTCCCCCTGTGGGATATATATTTTACCCACACTTTTGGAGCCCTCCTGGGATGCCCTCTAACATACTAGAACCTCATTTTGTGGAAGTTTTCACAAAATTGTGAAATTTTCCAAAAAGTCAGAAATTTTGCAAAAACGACTAAGTATCAAGGACTCATCGCGCGAATCGCTCTGGAACTGAAATCGGATGCGCGCACTGACACGCTCCCCTGTCTGGAAGTCTGACAAAAGTTGAAAAATTTTCTAAGTCCCCAAAAATTTTTTTTTTCAACTTTTTTTCAATTTTCCCCCTGTGGGATATATATTTTACCCACACTTTTGGAGCCCTCCTGGGATGCCCTCTAACATACTAGAACCTCATTTTGTGGAAGTTTTCACAAAATTGTGAAATTTTCCAAAAAGTCAGAAATTTTGCAAAAACGACTAAGTATCAAGGACTCATCGCGCGAATCGCTCTGGAACTGAAATCGGATGCGCGCACTGACACGCTCCCCTGTCTGGAAGTCTGACAAAAGTTGAAAAATTTTCTAAGTCCCCAAAAATTTTTTTTTTCAACTTTTTTTCAATTTTCCCCCTGTGGGATATATATTTTACCCACACTTTTGGAGCCCTCCTGGGATGCCCTCTAACATACTAGAACCTCATTTTGTGGAAGTTTTCACAAAATTGTGAAATTTTCCAAAAAGTCAGAAATTTTGCAAAAACGACTAAGTATCAAGGACTCATCGCGCGAATCGCTCTGGAACTGAAATCGGATGCGCGCACTGACACGCTCCCCTGTCTGGAAGTCTGACAAAAGTTGAAAAATTTTCTAAGTCCCCAAAAATTTTTTTTTTCAACTTTTTTTCAATTTTCCCCCTGTGGGATATATATTTTACCCACACTTTTGGAGCCCTCCTGGGATGCCCTCTAACATACTAGAACCTCATTTTGTGGAAGTTTTCACAAAATTGTGAAATTTTCCAAAAAGTCAGAAATTTTGCAAAAACGACTAAGTATCAAGGACTCATCGCGCGAATCGCTCTGGAACTGAAATCGGATGCGCGCACTGACACGCTCCCCTGTCTGGAAGTCTGACAAAAGTTGAAAAATTTTCTAAGTCCCCAAAAATTTTTTTTTTCAACTTTTTTTCAATTTTCCCCCTGTGGGATATATATTTTACCCACACTTTTGGAGCCCTCCTGGGATGCCCTCTAACATACTAGAACCTCATTTTGTGGAAGTTTTCACAAAATTGTGAAATTTTCCAAAAAGTCAGAAATTTTGCAAAAACGACT
>NW_027366433.1:17500-20000 GCF_046119375.1 Phyllobates terribilis
AGCCTCTCCTCGGCCTAAAAATCCAGATTTTAGCCTTGACGGCGCCCCCATGTGGAGAACCAGGGCCCGCGGGGGGGTCTGGCCAGGCTCACTTCAACCCAGGAACACCTCTCTGACTTGGGATAGGCGACCGGCAAAAGTCCCCCCACGCAGCTGCGGAAGCCTGGGTTCAGCCAAGGTGCAGACCTCCAGCCGAACAGGGACTCATAGCCAAAACGCATACCCAGGCCTACGGAGGTGAAAACCAGCTTAAATGAGTCGAAATGTGTCGGGGCTGAGAGGTACCTCTCTCTCATATATTCTGCCGGTGGTGTGCAAAACTGGGTCTTTGCATGGAGTGTCACCCTATACCCACTTTAGGGACGCATGCAAAAAAGTGCCCGATCGCCTGGAACTGTCAGGCGGATTCGGCTCCCTGGAATTTCCTCATTCTGGTTCTTTTTCACTTTTTGTCTCTTTTGCGACATCTAGTGGGCAGGCTGCATTACTGCAACCGGGGACACCTCAAAACGCTTGGAACTGGGGAGCGGGCTCAATTTACAAACGTTTTGCGGGTCCTGGAAGTCAAAATTGTGACTTCTGAAAACGACTAAGTATCAAGGACTCATCGCGCGAATCGCTCTGGAACTGAAATCGGATGCGCGCACTGACACGCTCCCCTCTCTGGAAGTCTGACAAAAGTTGAAAAATTTTCTAAGTCCCCAAAAATTTTTTTTTTCAACTTTTTTTCAATTTTCCCCCTGTGGGATATATATTTTACCCACACTTTTGGAGCCCTCCTGGGATGCCCTCTAACATACTAGAACCTCATTTTGTGGAAGTTTTCACAAAATTGTGAAATTTTCCAAAAAGTCAGAAATTTTGCAAAAACGACTAAGTATCAAGGACTCATCGCGCGAATCGCTCTGGAACTGAAATCGGATGCGCGCACTGACACGCTCCCCTGTCTGGAAGTCTGACAAAAGTTGAAAAATTTTCTAAGTCCCCAAAAATTTTTTTTTTCAACTTTTTTTCAATTTTCCCCCTGTGGGATATATATTTTACCCACACTTTTGGAGCCCTCCTGGGATGCCCTCTAACATACTAGAACCTCATTTTGTGGAAGTTTTCACAAAATTGTGAAATTTTCAAAAAAGTCAGAAATTTTGCAAAAACGACTAAGTATCAAGGACTCATCGCGCGAATCGCTCTGGAACTGAAATCGGATGCGCGCACTGACATGCTCCCCTCTCTGGAAGTCTGACACATGTGTGAAAATTTTCTAAGTCCCCAAAAATTTTTTTTTTCAACTTTTTTTCAATTTTCCCCCTGTGGGATATATATTTTACCCACACTTTTGGAGCCCTCCTGGGATGCCCTCTAACATACTAGAACCTCATTTTGTGGAAGTTTTCACAAAATTGTGAAATTTTCAAAAAGTCAGAAATTTTGCCAAAAACGACTAAGTATCAAGGACTCATCGCGCGAATCGCTCTGGAACTGAAATCGGATGCGCGCACTGACACGCTCCCCTGTCTGGAAGTCTGACACATGTGTGAAAATTTTCTAAGTCCCCAAAAATTTTTTTTTTCAACTTTTTTTCAATTTTCCCCCTGTGGGATATATATTTTACCCACACTTTTGGAGCCCTCCTGGGATGCCCTCTAACATACTAGAACCTCATTTTGTGGAAGTTTTCACAAAATTGTGAAATTTTCAAAAAGTCAGAAATTTTGCCAAAAACGACTAAGTATCAAGGACTCATCGCGCGAATCGCTCTGGAACTGAAATCGGATGCGCGCACTGACACGCTCCCCTGTCTGGAAGTCTGACAAAAGTTGAAAAATTTTCTAAGTCCCCAAAAATTTTTTTTTTCAACTTTTTTTCAATTTTCCCCCTGTGGGATATATATTTTACCCACACTTTTGGAGCCCTCCTGGGATGCCCTCTAACATACTAGAACCTCATTTTGTGGAAGTTTTCACAAAATTGTGAAATTTTCCAAAAAGTCAGAAATTTTGCAAAAACGACTAAGTATCAAGGACTCATCGCGCGAATCGCTCTGGAACTGAAATCGGATGCGCGCACTGACACGCTCCCCTGTCTGGAAGTCTGACAAAAGTTGAAAAATTTTCTAAGTCCCCAAAAATTTTTTTTTTCAACTTTTTTTCAATTTTCCCCCTGTGGGATATATATTTTACCCACACTTTTGGAGCCCTCCTGGGATGCCCTCTAACATACTAGAACCTCATTTTGTGGAAGTTTTCACAAAATTGTGAAATTTTCCAAAAAGTCAGAAATTTTGCAAAAACGACTAAGTATCAAGGACTCATCGCGCGAATCGCTCTGGAACTGAAATCGGATGCGCGCACTGACACGCTCCCCTGTCTGGAAGTCTGACAAAAGTTGAAAAATTTTCTAAGTCCCCAAAAATTTTTTTTTTCAACTTTTTTTCAATTTTCCCCCTGTGGGATATATATTTTACCCACACTTTTGGAGCCCTCCTGGGATGCCCTCTAAC
>NW_027366433.1:30000-32500 GCF_046119375.1 Phyllobates terribilis
GGTACAGGCGCCCTTGCGGGGGGGTACTGGATGTGGAACAGCACTGGGGTCGAAGCCACAAAAGCATCCGCCCTCATGGAGCCTCTCCTCGGCCTAAAAATCCAGATTTTAGCCTTGACGGCGCCCCCATGTGGAGAACCAGGGCCCGCGGGGGGGTCTGGCCAGGCTCACTTCAACCCAGGAACACCTCTCTGACTTGGGATAGGCGACCGGCAAAAGTCCCCCCACGCAGCTGCGGAAGCCTGGGTTCAGCCAAGGTGCAGACCTCCAGCCGAACAGGGACTCATAGCCAAAACGCATACCCAGGCCTACGGAGGTGAAAACCAGCTTAAATGAGTCGAAATGTGTCGGGGCTGAGAGGTACCTCTCTCTCATATATTCTGCCGGTGGTGTGCAAAACTGGGTCTTTGCATGGAGTGTCACCCTATACCCACTTTAGGGACGCATGCAAAAAAGTGCCCGATCGCCTGGAACTGTCAGGCGGATTCGGCTCCCTGGAATTTCCTCATTCTGGTTCTTTTTCACTTTTTGTCTCTTTTGCGACATCTAGTGGGCAGGCTGCATTACTGCAACCGGGGACACCTCAAAACGCTTGGAACTGGGGAGCGGGCTCAATTTACAAACGTTTTGCGGGTCCTGGAAGTCAAAATTGTGACTTCTGAAAACGACTAAGTATCAAGGACTCATCGCGCGAATCGCTCTGGAACTGAAATCGGATGCGCGCACTGACATGCTCCCCTCTCTGGAAGTCTGACACAAGTTGAAAAATTTTCTAAGTCCCCAAAAATTTTTTTTTTCAACTTTTTTTCAATTTTCCCCCTGTGGGATATATATTTTACCCACACTTTTGGAGCCCTCCTGGGATGCCCTCTAACATACTAGAACCTCATTTTGTGGAAGTTTTCACAAAATTGTGAAATTTTCAAAAAAGTCAGAAATTTTGCAAAAACGACTAAGTATCAAGGACTCATCGCGCGAATCGCTCTGGAACTGAAATCGGATGCGCGCACTGACACGCTCCCCTGTCTGGAAGTCTGACAAAAGTTGAAAAATTTTCTAAGTCCCCAAAAATTTTTTTTTTCAACTTTTTTTCAATTTTCCCCCTGTGGGATATATATTTTACCCACACTTTTGGAGCCCTCCTGGGATGCCCTCTAACATACTAGAACCTCATTTTGTGGAAGTTTTCACAAAATTGTGAAATTTTCAAAAAGTCAGAAATTTTGCCAAAAACGACTAAGTATCAAGGACTCATCGCGCGAATCGCTCTGGAACTGAAATCGGATGCGCGCACTGACACGCTCCCCTGTCTGGAAGTCTGACAAAAGTTGAAAAATTTTCTAAGTCCCCAAAAATTTTTTTTTTCAACTTTTTTTCAATTTTCCCCCTGTGGGATATATATTTTACCCACACTTTTGGAGCCCTCCTGGGATGCCCTCTAACATACTAGAACCTCATTTTGTGGAAGTTTTCACAAAATTGTGAAATTTTCAAAAAAGTCAGAAATTTTGCAAAAACGACTAAGTATCAAGGACTCATCGCGCGAATCGCTCTGGAACTGAAATCGGATGCGCGCACTGACATGCTCCCCTCTCTGGAAGTCTGACACATGTGTGAAAATTTTCTAAGTCCCCAAAAATTTTTTTTTCAACTTTTTTTCAATTTTCCCCCTGTGGGATATATATTTTACCCACACTTTTGGAGCCCTCCTGGGATGCCCTCTAACATACTAGAACCTCATTTTGTGGAAGTTTTCACAAAATTGTGAAATTTTCAAAAAGTCAGAAATTTTGCCAAAAACGACTAAGTATCAAGGACTCATCGCGCGAATCGCTCTGGAACTGAAATCGGATGCGCGCACTGACACGCTCCCCTGTCTGGAAGTCTGACACATGTGTGAAAATTTTCTAAGTCCCCAAAAATTTTTTTTTTCAACTTTTTTTCAATTTTCCCCCTGTGGGATATATATTTTACCCACACTTTTGGAGCCCTCCTGGGATGCCCTCTAACATACTAGAACCTCATTTTGTGGAAGTTTTCACAAAATTGTGAAATTTTCAAAAAGTCAGAAATTTTGCCAAAAACGACTAAGTATCAAGGACTCATCGCGCGAATCGCTCTGGAACTGAAATCGGATGCGCGCACTGACACGCTCCCCTGTCTGGAAGTCTGACACATGTGTGAAAATTTTCTAAGTCCCCAAAAATTTTTTTTTTCAACTTTTTTTCAATTTTCCCCCTGTGGGATATATATTTTACCCACACTTTTGGAGCCCTCCTGGGATGCCCTCTAACATACTAGAACCTCATTTTGTGGAAGTTTTCACAAAATTGTGAAATTTTCCAAAAAGTCAGAAATTTTGCAAAAACGACTAAGTATCAAGGACTCATCGCGCGAATCGCTCTGGAACTGAAATCGGATGCGCGCACTGACACGCTCCCCTGTCTGGAAGTCTGACAAAAGTTGAAAAATTTTCTAAGTCCCCAAAAATTTTTTTTTT
>NW_027366433.1:45000-47500 GCF_046119375.1 Phyllobates terribilis
GCGCGCACTGACACGCTCCCCTGTCTGGAAGTCTGACAAAAGTTGAAAAATTTTCTAAGTCCCCAAAAATTTTTTTTTTCAACTTTTTTTCAATTTTCCCCCTGTGGGATATATATTTTACCCACACTTTTGGAGCCCTCCTGGGATGCCCTCTAACATACTAGAACCTCATTTTGTGGAAGTTTTCACAAAATTGTGAAATTTTCAAAAAGTCAGAAATTTTGCCAAAAACGACTAAGTATCAAGGACTCATCGCGCGAATCGCTCTGGAACTGAAATCGGATGCGCGCACTGACACGCTCCCCTGTCTGGAAGTCTGACAAAAGTTGAAAAATTTTCTAAGTCCCCAAAAATTTTTTTTTTCAACTTTTTTTCAATTTTCCCCCTGTGGGATATATATTTTACCCACACTTTTGGAGCCCTCCTGGGATGCCCTCTAACATACTAGAACCTCATTTTGTGGAAGTTTTCACAAAATTGTGAAATTTTCAAAAAAGTCAGAAATTTTGCAAAAACGACTAAGTATCAAGGACTCATCGCGCGAATCGCTCTGGAACTGAAATCGGATGCGCGCACTGACATGCTCCCCTCTCTGGAAGTCTGACACATGTGTGAAAATTTTCTAAGTCCCCAAAAATTTTTTTTTTCAACTTTTTTTCAATTTTCCCCCTGTGGGATATATATTTTACCCACACTTTTGGAGCCCTCCTGGGATGCCCTCTAACATACTAGAACCTCATTTTGTGGAAGTTTTCACAAAATTGTGAAATTTTCAAAAAGTCAGAAATTTTGCCAAAAACGACTAAGTATCAAGGACTCATCGCGCGAATCGCTCTGGAACTGAAATCGGATGCGCGCACTGACACGCTCCCCTGTCTGGAAGTCTGACACATGTGTGAAAATTTTCTAAGTCCCCAAAAATTTTTTTTTTCAACTTTTTTTCAATTTTCCCCCTGTGGGATATATATTTTACCCACACTTTTGGAGCCCTCCTGGGATGCCCTCTAACATACTAGAACCTCATTTTGTGGAAGTTTTCACAAAATTGTGAAATTTTCAAAAAGTCAGAAATTTTGCCAAAAACGACTAAGTATCAAGGACTCATCGCGCGAATCGCTCTGGAACTGAAATCGGATGCGCGCACTGACACGCTCCCCTGTCTGGAAGTCTGACACATGTGTGAAAATTTTCTAAGTCCCCAAAAATTTTTTTTTTCAACTTTTTTTCAATTTTCCCCCTGTGGGATATATATTTTACCCACACTTTTGGAGCCCTCCTGGGATGCCCTCTAACATACTAGAACCTCATTTTGTGGAAGTTTTCACAAAATTGTGAAATTTTCCAAAAAGTCAGAAATTTTGCAAAAACGACTAAGTATCAAGGACTCATCGCGCGAATCGCTCTGGAACTGAAATCGGATGCGCGCACTGACACGCTCCCCTGTCTGGAAGTCTGACAAAAGTTGAAAAATTTTCTAAGTCCCCAAAAATTTTTTTTTTCAACTTTTTTTCAATTTTCCCCCTGTGGGATATATATTTTACCCACACTTTTGGAGCCCTCCTGGGATGCCCTCTAACATACTAGAACCTCATTTTGTGGAAGTTTTCACAAAATTGTGAAATTTTCCAAAAAGTCAGAAATTTTGCAAAAACGACTAAGTATCAAGGACTCATCGCGCGAATCGCTCTGGAACTGAAATCGGATGCGCGCACTGACATGCTCCCCTCTCTGGAAGTCTGACACATGTGTGAAAATTTTCTAAGTCCCCAAAAATTTTTTTTTTCAACTTTTTTTCAATTTTCCCCCTGTGGGATATATATTTTACCCACACTTTTGGAGCCCTCCTGGGATGCCCTCTAACATACTAGAACCTCATTTTGTGGAAGTTTTCACAAAATTGTGAAATTTTCAAAAAGTCAGAAATTTTGCCAAAAACGACTAAGTATCAAGGACTCATCGCGCGAATCGCTCTGGAACTGAAATCGGATGCGCGCACTGACACGCTCCCCTGTCTGGAAGTCTGACACATGTGTGAAAATTTTCTAAGTCCCCAAAAATTTTTTTTTTCAACTTTTTTTCAATTTTCCCCCTGTGGGATATATATTTTACCCACACTTTTGGAGCCCTCCTGGGATGCCCTCTAACATACTAGAACCTCATTTTGTGGAAGTTTTCACAAAATTGTGAAATTTTCAAAAAGTCAGAAATTTTGCCAAAAACGACTAAGTATCAAGGACTCATCGCGCGAATCGCTCTGGAACTGAAATCGGATGCGCGCACTGACACGCTCCCCTGTCTGGAAGTCTGACAAAAGTTGAAAAATTTTCTAAGTCCCCAAAAATTTTTTTTTTCAACTTTTTTTCAATTTTCCCCCTGTGGGATATATATTTTACCCACACTTTTGGAGCCCTCCTGGGATGCCCTCTAACATACTAGAACCTCATTTTGTGGAAGTTTTCACAAAATTGTGAAATTTTCAAAAAAGTCAGAAATTTTGCAA
>NW_027366433.1:60000-62500 GCF_046119375.1 Phyllobates terribilis
CCTCTAACATACTAGAACCTCATTTTGTGGAAGTTTTCACAAAATTGTGAAATTTTCCAAAAAGTCAGAAATTTTGCAAAAACGACTAAGTATCAAGGACTCATCGCGCGAATCGCTCTGGAACTGAAATCGGATGCGCGCACTGACACGCTCCCCTGTCTGGAAGTCTGACAAAAGTTGAAAAATTTTCTAAGTCCCCAAAAATTTTTTTTTTCAACTTTTTTTCAATTTTCCCCCTGTGGGATATATATTTTACCCACACTTTTGGAGCCCTCCTGGGATGCCCTCTAACATACTAGAACCTCATTTTGTGGAAGTTTTCACAAAATTGTGAAATTTTCAAAAAAGTCAGAAATTTTGCAAAAACGACTAAGTATCAAGGACTCATCGCGCGAATCGCTCTGGAACTGAAATCGGATGCGCGCACTGACATGCTCCCCTCTCTGGAAGTCTGACACATGTGTGAAAATTTTCTAAGTCCCCAAAAATTTTTTTTTTCAACTTTTTTTCAATTTTCCCCCTGTGGGATATATATTTTACCCACACTTTTGGAGCCCTCCTGGGATGCCCTCTAACATACTAGAACCTCATTTTGTGGAAGTTTTCACAAAATTGTGAAATTTTCAAAAAGTCAGAAATTTTGCCAAAAACGACTAAGTATCAAGGACTCATCGCGCGAATCGCTCTGGAACTGAAATCGGATGCGCGCACTGACACGCTCCCCTGTCTGGAAGTCTGACACATGTGTGAAAATTTTCTAAGTCCCCAAAAATTTTTTTTTTCAACTTTTTTTCAATTTTCCCCCTGTGGGATATATATTTTACCCACACTTTTGGAGCCCTCCTGGGATGCCCTCTAACATACTAGAACCTCATTTTGTGGAAGTTTTCACAAAATTGTGAAATTTTCAAAAAGTCAGAAATTTTGCCAAAAACGACTAAGTATCAAGGACTCATCGCGCGAATCGCTCTGGAACTGAAATCGGATGCGCGCACTGACACGCTCCCCTGTCTGGAAGTCTGACAAAAGTTGAAAAATTTTCTAAGTCCCCAAAAATTTTTTTTTTCAACTTTTTTTCAATTTTCCCCCTGTGGGATATATATTTTACCCACACTTTTGGAGCCCTCCTGGGATGCCCTCTAACATACTAGAACCTCATTTTGTGGAAGTTTTCACAAAATTGTGAAATTTTCCAAAAAGTCAGAAATTTTGCAAAAACGACTAAGTATCAAGGACTCATCGCGCGAATCGCTCTGGAACTGAAATCGGATGCGCGCACTGACACGCTCCCCTGTCTGGAAGTCTGACAAAAGTTGAAAAATTTTCTAAGTCCCCAAAAATTTTTTTTTTCAACTTTTTTTCAATTTTCCCCCTGTGGGATATATATTTTACCCACACTTTTGGAGCCCTCCTGGGATGCCCTCTAACATACTAGAACCTCATTTTGTGGAAGTTTTCACAAAATTGTGAAATTTTCCAAAAAGTCAGAAATTTTGCAAAAACGACTAAGTATCAAGGACTCATCGCGCGAATCGCTCTGGAACTGAAATCGGATGCGCGCACTGACACGCTCCCCTGTCTGGAAGTCTGACAAAAGTTGAAAAATTTTCTAAGTCCCCAAAAATTTTTTTTTTCAACTTTTTTTCAATTTTCCCCCTGTGGGATATATATTTTACCCACACTTTTGGAGCCCTCCTGGGATGCCCTCTAACATACTAGAACCTCATTTTGTGGAAGTTTTCACAAAATTGTGAAATTTTCCAAAAAGTCAGAAATTTTGCAAAAACGACTAAGTATCAAGGACTCATCGCGCGAATCGCTCTGGAACTGAAATCGGATGCGCGCACTGACACGCTCCCCTGTCTGGAAGTCTGACAAAAGTTGAAAAATTTTCTAAGTCCCCAAAAATTTTTTTTTTCAACTTTTTTTCAATTTTCCCCCTGTGGGATATATATTTTACCCACACTTTTGGAGCCCTCCTGGGATGCCCTCTAACATACTAGAACCTCATTTTGTGGAAGTTTTCACAAAATTGTGAAATTTTCCAAAAAGTCAGAAATTTTGCAAAAACGACTAAGTATCAAGGACTCATCGCGCGAATCGCTCTGGAACTGAAATCGGATGCGCGCACTGACACGCTCCCCTGTCTGGAAGTCTGACAAAAGTTGAAAAATTTTCTAAGTCCCCAAAAATTTTTTTTTTCAACTTTTTTTCAATTTTCCCCCTGTGGGATATATATTTTACCCACACTTTTGGAGCCCTCCTGGGATGCCCTCTAACATACTAGAACCTCATTTTGTGGAAGTTTTCACAAAATTGTGAAATTTTCCAAAAAGTCAGAAATTTTGCAAAAACGACTAAGTATCAAGGACTCATCGCGCGAATCGCTCTGGAACTGAAATCGGATGCGCGCACTGACACGCTCCCCTGTCTGGAAGTCTGACAAAAGTTGAAAAATTTTCTAAGTCCCCAAAAATTTTTTTTTTCAACTTTTTTTCAA